>NC_049208.1:1192567-1425067 GCF_013347855.1 Anguilla anguilla | reverse complement strand
CTATACACACCGACACCATTACCCCTAAACACACCCAACACTACTCTATACACACCAACACCATTACCCCTAAACACACCCAACACTAACCCTATACACACCGACACCATTACCCCTAAACACACCCAACACAACTCTATACACACCACCACCATTATCCCTATACACACCCTACACTACTCTATACACACCGACACCACCACTACCCCAGTACACTAGCAGTATTACAGATGTCCTTGTCGATTTGTTGTCTGGTATTTGACTGTTTCTTTCTTTCTAACTGTCTTCAAAGAGATGTTCCAGAAAACATTTCTTTCCGCTGAGTGCAGCATTTCTTCCTTAATAAGAAACTTTACTTTTGAAATTTTCAGACTTGCCAAACTGATTTCGGAAAACATAGTGTACTTCCTCCCTCGAAATACTGATGTGGATCAGGTAAGACCCCCCCCCCCCGCCCCTCCCTCCATCAGCGGCTTCAGCCCAAATCGGAACGCTGATCTTGGACCAGTTCAGCCTTTTAGCTCATAATGGATGTGGTCCGGATGTGAGACGGGGAGGGACAGATCCTCGATTAGCACTCTTCTCACTCCAGTGCTTTGTGAATACACAAATCCTAGATCGGCACTCTTCCCACTCCAGTGCTTTGTGAATACACAAATCCTCGATCAGCACTCTTCCCACTCCAGTGCTTTGTGAATACATGAATACAGGTCCAGATCACTGACTTGCGCCACATCCCAAAGCTTCAGTTACTCCTCTGCAGCTGACTGGTTGTCTCCTCTCTGGAGCTCTGTCCTCAGAGATGGGAATGGAAGATGGAAATATGTCCCACAGCAGTCAGTATTCTGCTGAAAGATTCTGAATCCCATTTGAGCTGAGTTACACTTAGAGAGCCGTGCATTTCCCTTTACACCTCTCACCGGCACACAAGGGCGCTATAAATATTTAACTCTGACATAATTAATTTATTCTGATGGTTCATTTAAAACTTTGTTCAAGTTTTGTCTGCCTGAATGACTGTTTTAACCCTGCTCTCCCCCGCCTCTGTTCGTTCGGATGCGGTCTATGACGGTATAATGCCATGCTTTGTACACTGGACCTTTAGCGTGGCGGGTGCGTGACTTGTGGGCGGAATTCCACTGACCAGTTTTTCCTGTTTCTAACTGCAGATCGCCTCTCTTGCTGGACCCGGCGGAAGAGTAGAAGTAGAACAGAACTTTCTCAACAGCAATTTGAAGACCATAACGGCATACTTTGGCAATTTGATTCACTCTGACTGTTAGATTTGTCAGGCAGGTTGCCTGGTTGTTTGTGTGCCGCTTCAACCGTGTTGTACATCGAAATTGCGTCCGTGAGATTATTTTAGTTCAGGAGTCCTTGTGGGTTCTGTTTTATATTTAGTTTTTTTGTTTTGTTTTGTTTTGTTTTTAGATTTTACACTATATTTTGTATATGATAATAAACTGAATTGTGCAATTTGCAGTGGCGTTTTAATGAACTACATACACACAGCATTCTCCGTAAATTTAGTAGAGCGCAATCAGGCATGAATCTCCTCTTCTACCAGAGTTCCAGATATCGAGTTTTTTTTCGCGGAATTTTACCGGGACGCCAAGATCTACCGCTTCTGTGTTTTACGCACCATATACGTTGGTTTAAATCTCTTCCTGCAACGAAACCTTCCATAAAGGCAAACCGACTTCAGCTGTCATTCATGAGCTAATCAGTAAATGTAGCTAACATTTAGAGTCGCGCAAATTATTTGGATATTTGAATAAATAGAGGGAAAACATAAAATTAAATCATATAGCAATCTTTCACACACCTCCCACGCATGGGCTTCACGCGTGCTAAAACAGCGATATGCTTCGCTTGTCGTTGAGTGGCGCGCGGATTCGCATCATTTGCCAGCTTCTGCGGAAAATAAACGTGGGTCTCTGAAGGGTGCAGTCTAAGTCCGTATTTTATGCAAATAAACCCGATAAACACGCGGGGCATTGTACCAGGAAGCTGCTGTTAAAAAAAGTTCTTACCAGCTCTCAACATCAAGTTCCTCATTTGAGCGTTGAATGTTTCAGCTCTCAGTTTTCGCCACACTTATGACAGAACTAATGAAGAAAAGGACGCTTTAAAGTTGGAAGGTGAAATTACTTGGATGCGTTAAAAAATCTGGGCGTGAAACACTGGACAGGTAGGAATATGCATGACCGTTACGTATGATTATGTTAGCTTTTTCTTTTTTCTTTTGCAGACGTACCTAGTCATTTATAGACGTGTGTTATACGCAAATGCATGAGTTATCCGTGTGTTGGTTTATTGTGGTTGATCATGCGCAAATTCTGCCATTAGATTAATGTTCTACACTGGCAAGAATTTGGCATACGGCAAAAAAAACAAACAAACAAAAAACCCTGCCATTTGTATTCAAACAAAAGACATAAGAGGAGACTTTGGTATCGATTTTAAAAGCCTTAAACTAGTGTAGGCTACTTTCATAATGTACGATTGTAAAACGACGTGTAGATTCCTGTGTTGATAATGACACACAACCTGAATACGAACTTGCGAACTACCTAAAAACTTCCTTATTGCCATATGACCGCCGCTGTTACTTTTGTGTGAGTTAGCCGGGTAGCATCCGACATGGCAAATCAATCCCCCGTCAGATCTGTCTTATTCTAAATACCGGTTTTTTATTAGCGCAATTGTTAAGCGAAGCAGTAACAACATAAGAAATTGCCTACTTTTCGCAATTGATGTTTTTTCCCTCTTTTGATCCACGTCACACCGTTAGTTTTAGTGCATATGCTGGAGTTTCGTTTCCTTGGGCGAATAAAGTTCAGACCAGGCTACGTGAATACGCGATTAACACTGGATTTTTCCCGCAATGGCAATCTGCTTCCTCAACTGGGGTTTTGAATTTAAGGAATCTGACACAGTGGAGATAGAGAGTCCATTCCAAGGTCTCCAATCCAGACCGCAGTAGGACCCAAGACCCCCAACCCTGCCCATTTGGAGTCCCTTGACTTGATCGTTAACTTCATGCCCAATCTATGCGTTTTTCTACACAGCGATGACGCCTCGACATACGCTGCGTTGTATTAGTTCCCTGTGTTCTTTTCCTGGAGTAGTAACTGCATTGTTAAACGTGCCAGTTAACCATCACCTTTTCCAGCACCTTCGCCAAAAAGTCGGGTTAATTTGGTGAAATCCTTTTTACTTCTGGGGATGGAGGTTTTCTGTGTGGCAGAAGAATGTGTTCTTGGACAGTGCCGTGGAAAAGTATTTTTTCCCCCTTTTTGATTTCTTCTATTGTTGCATATCTGTCACTTTTAATGGTTTCAGATCTTTAAACAAAATGTATTATTAGACAAAGGGAAGCAGAGTAAACAAAAAGCACATTTTGAAAATAATGAAAAAAGTAATAATGAAATAAGTTATCACCCATGTGAAAAAGTAATTACCCCCTTAAAATGAATAACTGGTCGCATCAATAACTGCGACCAAACGCTCACTGTAATTAGATCTGTCTTTCACACCACTGCAGAGGAATTTTAACGCTCTCTAATTTGCAGAACTTAGTTTAATTCAGACACACTGGTAAGTTTTTGAGCATGAAGTGCTAGTTTCAGGTCCTGCCACAGTGTCTGTTGGGTTAATGTGAGGACTTCCACTAGGCCACTCCAAAACATAAATATCGTTTCTTTTCAGCCATTCAGATGTGAATTTGTTTTTGTGTTTTGCATCATTGTCTTACTGCCACTTACTGCCATCCACTCCTGGGAAGATTCACCACTGTCCCAAGTGTTCTCCATTTGGAGATAATGGCTCTCACTGTGGTTCAGTGGAGTCCCAGAGCCTTAGAAATGGCTTTGTACCCTTTTCCAGACTCTATGGCCTCCCTAATACCCTACTGACTGAACTGCAACACATCCAAAACTCTGCAGCGAGAATGCTACAGTAACACACACTGTATCCTGGCAACACATCACACCCACTTTAAAGAAAAACTACACTGGCTTCCCATCAAAGCACGTATCAAATTCAAATTTCTTTTCTACAAAGCTCTCAATAACCTGGCCCCTCCCTACCTCACTCGCCTACCAACAGTGTACGCTTCCCCTCGCGCCCTCCGCTCCTCTAACACTGGCATGCTACTCGCCATCCCGAAGACCCATTGCCATAAATTTGGTGACAGAGTTTTCTCTGTGGCTGCCCCCCTCGTTGTGGAAGCAGAATTCGAATTTTAAAATCCCTACTCAAGACCCACGTCTTCAGCATAGGTTACCCTTAGCTTCACTATTGCCTCGCTTTGTGTGTTTGTTTTTCATACTTTATATACTTTATACTTTATTTCTTCACTCTCTTCTGTGTTTACTGTTTCAAAAAAAATCCTGTTAACTTTAAGTGACCGTGGGCTCTGGAAAGGTGCTTGTGGCATTCTGGCATTCGGTCCGGCGGTGAACCGGACTGGTCTCGGCAACGCCGGCTGGTGGAGAGAGCACACGCACCTGGGTGGCGTTCACTAATCAGCCCAGGTGCGTAAAGGTGTGTTCCTCTCCGCAGGCCGGGCCCGAGACCGGGGGAGCGAGTCTTTGAGTTTTGTTTCGTTTATCTACACACTAAAAGAGGAATCCGGTTCATCAAATGCCACAGCGCTATATCACTAAAACATATTTTTATTATTATTATTATTATTATTATGGAGACAAATATGCAATAACAGAGGAAATCAGGAATCGGGGAAATACTTTTCACGGCACTGTAAATGCACAGGTTTTTGTCGCGTTTGGAACAGCTTTAGCTGAAGTAGCTTTTTGCTGTTGCTTTGATGCGTTCTATGGGCTACGTGCCATTCTATTTCAGTCTTTGGCTGGAAGAGGAAGAGGAAGTGGCGAAGGAGATTTTGTGCGCACTTCATCACAGCAGTCTGACCAGAGGGTCTGGCTGGAAATGGTACGTTCATGTGACACACTTAGACGCACAGCCAGTGTCATTTCTGCCCGTCAGAGTCTGGTTTGCGCAATGAGATTCATTTCCGCACACTGCAATAATCTGCGAAAGGTTTCACCGTCCTTCAGTTATTTTAAAACGAGTACATATCTGCGTTTTCTTTTGGTTTTCACCCGCAGAAACATATTTGGGTGTGCAAAGGCCACGTCGTCTTCAGAGCCTGGTTAAAACAGAGTGGTTTTTTTTTCTCTCTCAGAAGTCTTACCGTTTTCTCAGTTTTAATTAGAAATCCGTGTCGCCAGGTTTGCCTCTGATTTCAATTTCAGTGCGCGATTGATTTCCGATGTTGGTCCACATCCCGAGCTGACCAGCGGTAGCGGGCTCGAGGTCGGGCGGTCCTGACGTCACTGCACTGGTGGGAAACAGAGAGCAGTTTCAGCAGTCAGACAGTACTGGGGTTACAACAAATTATACTCCGGTAAAGTTGATTGGCTGGTGGACACCCGGCCATTCTTCCTAGGTGCCATACAGGCCCTTAAAACTACAGCCAGGAAGTATAAATATGGCCGTCTGCACTCTTTCGATTCTCAATGCTGTAATTAGCAGTGCTCCTCCCAGGTTTCTGTGTGACTACACAACCTTCCTGCCGCCATTTTATTTTGCTTGAATCAATCTGCCTGAGGAAGCATTAAAAAAACAGATGACTTATCTCGCTAGAGGGTGATTAAAAGCTGAGCCCGTTGAGATAATGAGGGGAGGTAGGTTGGTCTGCACAGCCTCGGTTCTGTCACGATCTTCCAGCAATAGTAGTTTCCAGGGAGGCAACGTTCATGTAAAAGGATTTTTTATTTATCCTGGTCGGGTGGCTGAACTGGACGCTCAGTTCAGTAAGATTGTGCCGTCAGTGAAAAATTGGGGGGGGCGATTCAGAGACCAGATGCATGTCTGTGGTCTGTGAACAGACGGTTGTGCGAGCACACCCAGCAGTTCTCCTGAGAATCCAAGCATAGACACTAACTTGTGTAGGCCTGATTCAGGAAGAACACAGTTTTTCAAGTGCCATTACGTCTCTTTGCCTTAAAAGGATAATGTGTTTTCCATCATCGAGGCGATGTTGAAATGTATCGTATCTGTAAAATGGACTCCTTTACGTTGTTCTAAGTGCGACGCTATTTCTCATCACACCTCGTGCCCCTATCTTCTCTCAAACAAATTTATGCTTCCAAACAAATTAAATCAGGCACAGCTATCGCACGGAACACAAACAGGACTACATATTATATGCAAAGGTCGCAGGCGGAAAGGGAG
The DNA here is from genome assembly GCF_013347855.1 of Anguilla anguilla. Classification (NCBI taxonomy): domain Eukaryota; kingdom Metazoa; phylum Chordata; class Actinopteri; order Anguilliformes; family Anguillidae; genus Anguilla; species Anguilla anguilla. The sequence goes on along the minus strand of NC_049208.1, from coordinate 1,418,806 downwards.
TTTGAGTGAAGGGAACTAAAGAAGAGCTGAGCTGAGCTGAGCTGGATGAACTATGCTGAACTGAGAGCACAGGAAGGGCTCGATGTCGAAAGAGTTTGGTTATCTGACCCATCGACTTCCTGGCCCCAGTCAGCTGTTGGGCCCTTTCTCTCTTTCGGTTCAGTTTCGATTTAAATTCAGTTTTATTCTGACAGCGCTTTGCGTGCACGACCATTTCCTGTCTCTATCAGGGACCCTGGCCTTGGCGGGGCGCTCTGTAAAGGATGACTTATTACGCTCTCGCGACAGGTCACTGCTTCTCTTTCAGATGCCGGCACTTCACGGCCACCAAAGTTTCCTTTTCGCACGAAGAAAAATCATAACAACGAGCTATAATCGCCGAAAAGGGCCTTCTCGCGAATATCTGTCAATCGATGAACTGGGTCAGATAAAGTGTGGGCGTGATCTTCGCGTAGCCCTGAAGGTTTTGTGCACAGGGTACGGTCTAAATTTGGGTCGCTGATAAGAAGAAATGAGGGCATCTGGAGGAAGAATTAGCTGGAGAATCATTAGCCCTTTATGGTGTGAGGTCACAAACATGTGATTAGAATGCTCTGAACTGAACATCCTAACGATGATGTCACAATCACTACTGGTAACTGAGAGCAGTGGAGTTCTAGAACACTGACTTAGAGCTTTGAAAACAAAAAAAACACCCCAAAAACCTGCCCTGCGAAGGGTTAAACCTGCAGTGTGTGAGGACGTGTGCTTGCCCTGCTTTGGTTTAGATGGTTTTTTTTTTTCATGTCACTTCCTCAACCTATTCTGCTGCTGAAGATATTCATTAGGCACAGGGGAGCACTTCCTGTATTGTTGTACGGTCAAACCTGATGCAAATCTGAAAAGCAACAAGGATTTTTACTTATTTATTTATTTATTTATAAATTTTGTTTATTATATCTCACATGCTGTACCCATATTTACTCTCAGAAAACCAGTAAGGAATGCTGAAACACCATGTTCCCATGTGACCTTTTTTAATACCATCATGCTTTCATTTTGTGGTTTCTTTACCTTTGTTTAATTATTAAACTTTGGGGGTTTTTGCCGTACCTATCAATCATTAAGCCCCTGGTTCATGTGTTTTTCTGCAGTGAAGTTAAGTTTTGTTCTGTTGGGTGGCAGTGTGGCATAATGAGTGAGGAACTGGTCTTGATTTCCCAGTTTGGGCACTGAAATTGTACCCTTGGGCAAGGTAGTTAACCTGCATTGCTTCAGTATATATCCAGTAGTATAAATGACTGCAGTGTAAATGCTGTGTAAAAAGTTGTGTAAGTCACTCTGGATATGAGTGTCTGCTAAATGCCTGTAATGTAATGCAGTGTAAAGAAATGTAATGCAATGCAGTGTGATGTAATGTAATGTAATTCAGCGTAATGCAGTGTGATGTAATGTAATGTAATGTTTCTCCCCTGACAGGAGAGATGGGGTGCCAGAAATCCAAATTAAGGCAGGGCCAAAACACAGCCCTCGATCAGAAGAGCGAGCGGACCGTCCGAGCTGAACAGACGTATGTGAGGGACCCCACCTTCAGCAAGCCCCTGGCCAGAGTGAGTAGCCGATCAGAGAGAGCAGGACATGCTAACTAGCCAATCAGAGACCAGGGCATGCTAACTAGCCAATCAGAGAGCAGGACATGGTAAGTAGCCAGTCAGATGGAAAGCTCTATCCAGTGGCCGTGATTCCTCAGTCCACCGTCTCTCCTGGTAATCAGGGCAAAAAGGTGGAGTCGTGGTCAAGGACAGGGTTACAACAGGTCACTCATCAAAATGTGGACCTTAGAATCCATCTTTCATTAGGACTGTGATGACTATAAGGAGCCTTTGTACAGGAGGGATATAGAGGGAGGCTGGTTACCTGTAAAGAAATGATGGCTACTGAGAAAAGATTACTGAGGGTTATTTCTCTAGAGAAAGAACTGAGAAATGAGGGAAGTTACAGGACGTTGTTTTTGTCGAAGAGAAAGCGATGTAAATAAGAAGAGATTTAAGGTGTTTTTCTTCCCTCTTCCCAGCAGACCTCCTCAGAGGCCGCCGGCCTCCTCCCGGGCCAGATCTTCCAGAAGATGGAGGGTAACAATACCTCTGTGTTTGTTACATTACATTACATTACGTTAATTTGGCGGATGCTTTTATCCAAAACGACACACAATAATACATCCCAAAGGTCACTGGGGCAAAACACAGGTCCGATAAGGTACGGTACTAATTTTGTAACAGTCATTCGTAGCCATGAACAACAAGTCCAGTTCACACAGTAAACATTACTCTCTGACCTACTCGAACTAGGAAGCACGGCACGCTACAACATCAAGATACTGATACAAAGTGCAATAGGTGCTGTACGGAGGTACATGTGACCTGAAAGTGTAGCATGAGAGAGGGGGATTTAAGTGATCTGTTTTTCGCGTGCGCGTGAACGGCCTGTAGTGACGCGCTTCTTCGCTCTCCCCCCGCGTTCAGAGCAGAGCGAGACGGGGAAAATCGTCATCGCCCTGTACCCCTACGAAGCCGCGCACGGGGACGACTTGGGGTTCAAGAAAGGGGAGAAGCTCAGGGTTCTGGCAGAGTAAGTACTCCGGGGTTTTTAGACCCGCTGGTCTGCTACCCTGGTCCAGGGCTTTTTCCACCATGTTTTTTTTTTTTTTTCCCACCTTGAAATCAGCAGCCAGCTCAGACCCAACAAACCAGGTGAGGGGAGTTACCTGTGTAATTGAACAATAGCTGCCGCAGTGTCTTATTTCTTTGGGCCACCGTTAACCGAATCATCTCCCACATTCACACATCTGTTTACGTGACCTGAGTTGAAGTTCTAGCTGCAACATCAACATTTGTGGGTTTAAAAAAAAAAAAAAAAGTTTTCCCAGCACCAACTAATTTCACCTAAATTCATGTCGCAAAAAATGTGAGTAATTGAGTCCTTGAATTTGAGGGAACATGGCCTTGATAGTCATTTAAAAGTTCTTGAATTGGACGTTAAAGGTTGTTGGAACCCTGTAAGAGCTTATTTTAAGTCACCTGATTGGCTGAAGAGTCCACACAACTGGTTTGCAAGGCCTGGACTGGCTGCTGGCTGCAGACCACACAAACCTGCGGATGGACGGTGGCCACAGAACCGCAATCTGAGTGAATAAGAAAGTGAAAGAAATGGCAAATTTACATTCTGAAACACAGAAGTGTTTGTCCATATATATATATATATATATATACATCCTCTTTTTTAAAAATCTGCATACTGATAGCATATACATGCTGTTTTGTGGGCGCTGTGGTTCTATGTATTGTGAACCCTGTTCTGCAGATCGGGGGAATGGTGGAGAGCTAAGTCACTGAGCACCAGGAAAGAGGGGTTCGTCCCTTCCAATTACGTCGCTGAGGTCAACACCATGGAGACCGAGGAGTGAGTACAGCCCCTCCAGTACAAAACATCTCCGGTGCATGTGCAGTGTGCGTTTGCACAGTCACAGTACATATCCGGTGCATGTGCAGTGTGCGTTTGCACAGTCACAGTACATCTCCGGTGCATGTGCAGTGTGCGTTTGCACAGTCACAGTACATCTCCGGTGCATGTGCAGTGTGCGTTTGCACAGTCACAGTACATCTCCGGTGCATGTGCAGTGTGCGTTTGCACAGTCACAGTACATCTCCGGTGCATGTGCAGTGTGCGTTTGCACGGTCACAGTACATCTCCGGTGCATGTGCAGTGTGCGTTTGCACGGTCACAGTACATCTCTGGTGCATGTGCAGTGTGCGTTTGCACAGTTACAGTACATCTCCGGTGCATGTGCAGTGTGCGTTTGCACAGTCACAGTACATCTCCGGTGCATGTGCAGTCTGCGTTTGCATAGTCACTGTACATTTAAAATGCATGTACAGTGTGCATTTACACACTTATAGTACATCTGCAATACAGTACGCAGTTACACACTCACAGTGTTTACAATGTCTACAGTGCAATTAATGTAAACCATGTAGGAGTCTTATGTTCAGGCAGATATTTTATCTTTATTATTCTGATGATGATGATGATGATGAGTATCACAGGTTTCCTCCAGAGTGTTTCTGCAGTGAGCGATCCTGTCAGCTCATTGGCCCGTGTTCTCCTGCCGTTTGCAGGTGGTTTTTTAAGGACATCACCAGGAAGGACGCGGAACGGCAGCTGCTGGCCCCCGCAAACCGGGCAGGGTCGTACCTGATCCGCGAGAGCGAGACGTCCAAAGGTGGGTCGGACCGGACCGGACCGGGCCGCCAGGAGCGCGGCCGTCTGCGCTACACCGCGATGTTTCAGCGCGAACATAGCGCCAAGCTGTCAACCGCAAAAGCCCAGCACAAACTAATCTCTCTCTCTCGCTCTTGCTCTCTCACACCTCCCCCTCACTAACCATAACCCTCCCCCTCCACTTCCTGAGTACTGAACGACCCCCCCCCCCCATCTGTCACTCTGTTAACCCCAGACATTTTTACACACTTTTTTCCATGCGGTGTTGCCGTGGTGATCTCTGTCCGTTTTGGACCGCGCAGACTGAAGGTTTAGGTGGAGCAGCACTAACGATGCCATCACCTCATACTTCTCCTTTTGCAAGAATTCTGTAAGAAAGGCAGTTTGCTTGCTCATTTGCTGCAAAGCACACCACGGTTCATTTTCCAGCTGAACTCAGATCCCCTGGTATAAGGGAACTTCACCATTTTTTGGTACAGTCTCTGAAGAAACTTTCAGATCTATACAGCAAACCGAACTCCTGTTAAAAGGGTCAAAAGTTCGGAGGTTTGGAACCAAGCCTAAAACACCACCTTTGTTTCAAACTGAACATTAATGTTTGTATGACAAACAGTCCAGCACACCAACAGAGCTTTGGGGAAGTTCTAAAAAGACAGAAGCAGATTTCTATCGCTCGTTAGACTGTTGTGCACTCATGCTGTTTGCCTTTGGCCTGATGTTGCGTTTGTGTGTGTGTGTGTGTGTGTCTTTGATGTGAATCAGGAAGCTACTCGCTGTCAATCAGAGATGTCGACGCCCAGGGCACCGAGACAGTCAAACATTACAAGATCCGCATGCTGGACAACGGAGGATTCTACATCTCTCCCAAGCTCACCTTCCCCGACATCAGCAGCATGATCAAGCATTACCACAGTGAGTGATACAGCATTACCACAGTGATACAGCATTACCACAGTGAGTGATACAGCATTACCACAGTGATATGGCATTACCACAGTGAGTGATACAGCATTACCACAGTGATACAGCATTACCACAGTGAGTGATACAGCATTACCACAGTGATATGGCATTACCACAGTGATACAGCATTACCACAGTGAGTGATACAGCATTACCACAGTGATACAGCATTACCACAGTGAGTGATACAGCATTACCACAGTGATACAGCATTACCAAAGTGAGTGATACAGCATTACCACAGTGAGTGATACAGCATTACCACAGTGAGTGATACAGCATTACCACAGTGAGTGATACAGCATTACCACAGTTAATGATAAAGCATTACCACACTGAGTGATACAGCATTACCACACTGAGTGATACAGCATTACCACAGTGATACAGCATTACCACAGTGAGTGATACAGCATTACCACAGTGAGTGATACAGCATTACCACAGTGATACAGCATTACCAAAGTGAGTGATACAGCATTACCACAGTGAGTGATACAGCATTACCACAGTGAGTGATACAGCATTACCACAGTGAGTGATACAGCATTACCACAGTTAATGATAAAGCATTACCACAGTGAGTGATACAGCATTACCAGTGAGTGATACAACATTACCACAGTGATACAGCATTACCACAGTGAGTGATACAGCATTACCACAGCGAGTGATAACGCATTACCACAGTGAGTGATACAGCATTACCACAGTGAGTGATACAGCATTACCACAGCGAGTGATAACGCATTACCACAGTTAATGATACAGCATTACCACAGTGTGTGTGACTTTCGGGGTGTGTGACTCAGCGCGTTTCGGGGTGCGTACTGAACCCCTCCTGTGTTTGCGCAGAGCAAGCGGACGGGCTCTGCCGCAAGTTGGTGAAGCCGTGTGAGAAGCCCAAGGCCCAGAAGCCGTGGGACAAAGACGCCTGGGAGATCTCCAAGGAGTCCATCAAGATGGTGAAGAAGCTGGGAGCCGGCCAGTTTGGGGAGGTGTGGATGGGTGAGTGGCCCAAGCACTCCGGGGCCCTCTGTCCCAGGACAGAGCCTGGCCTTTTCACAAAGCATGTTCGCTGGAAACAAAATATCTATAAACCATTTACACTTTCGCCTTCATTAAGAGCTTAACGTTTACAGTAGCCCGCCTGGGAGTTGAACAAGGACAATCCCGGTTCGCTAACCGTTAGGCTACGCTAGCACCCCTGGACCTTTTCTAAATGAGCTTGCTCTAAATCAGACAGGTTGTCGCTGGGTACAGAGTGGCGGGTGTGTAAAATGGCGGGACCTCACAGCCTGTCCGTTGTCGCAGCCCAGAATTGTTTGACGGATAAAGAGACAGAGGCAGAGGCTGTGTAGATGACCGCGGCCTCCTTTTACCCTGTGGTGTGGGGGGGTCTTCCCTGCACAAAGCCTCCTCTCTTATCAGGAACAGTGAAGGAGGAAACGCTTTCGGAATCCTGAGAATAATTTGCATTTTCATTGTGACTCACACCCTCCCCGTCCCGTCTCATTGGCTGCACACTACCAGGAAGTAGTCAGCTATGCAAATTTCGGAATGGTGTCCGGCTTCTGGTTTCTATGGTTTTGCTCCACCACAATAAAATGTCCGGTGTCAATTCAGCTCTTCACAGAGTACGTACAGTCCAACAGGGCCCGTGTGTACTCTGTAAGAGTTGATTTAACACCGGACATTTTACCGTGACTGGTGTTTGGGCCTTTGGGCTCAGAAAGGTTCCCCGGGCAACAGAGGGTGCAGACCAATGAAAACAGCAGGAAACACACTCCGTTTTCTCTCTGAAGTTTCTCTTCCTCTTCCCCCTTGACTCATTTCATCTGTTCCCGGTATTCAGACTAACGCTGTCTGTGATAGGCCCACCTGCAAAGCCTGCACTCTGAAACACAGTCCCAGCGCAGTCACTACCAACGGCTTGTTGTCTGTTTCACGCTCGAGTGCCACCCTTGTAACTGTCATCTCAAAGAGCCTCGGGTTCACTGGACTGGCCAACATAGTTTTTGGTTGTATGTGAAGTGACAGAGGGTAGTAACAGTAGTAATCATCAAGAGGAAGTGTGTGTGTGTGTGCGTGGATACATGTGGGTATGTGTCTTTGTGTGTGTGTGTGTATGTGCGTGCATGCACATGTGTGTGTGTGGGTGTGTGCAAGCGCATGGGTGTGGGTTTGTGTGCGTGTGTGCATGCCTGTGTGTGTGTGTACGTTTGGGTGAGTGTGTGCATGGGTGTGTGTGAGCTTGTGTGGGTGTGTGCCTGTGTGTATATCTGGGTGTGTGTGTATGTTTGGGTGAGTGTGCGCACGGGTGTGTGTGAGCTTGTGTGGGCGTGTGCGTGTGTGTATATCTGGGTGTGTGTGTATGTTTGGGTGAGTGTGCGCACGGGTGTGTGTGAGCTTGTGTGGGTGTGTGTGTATGTTTGGGTGAGTGTGCGCACGGGTGTGTGTGAGCTTGTGTGGGTGTGTGTGTGTGTGTATATCTGGGTGTGTGTGTATGTTTGGGTGAGTGTGCGCACGGGTGTGTGTGAGCTTGTGTGGGTGTGTGTGTGTGTGTATACCTGGGTGTGTGTGTATGTTTGGGTGAGTGTGCGCACGGGTGTGTGTGAGCTTGTGTGAGTGTGTGTGTGTGTACCTGGGTGTGTGTGTATGTTTGGGTGAGTGTGCGCACGGGTGTGTGTGAGCTTGTGTGGGCGTGTGCGTGTGTGTATATCTGGGTGTGTGTGTATGTTTGGGTGAGTGTGCGCACGGGTGTGTGTGAGCTTGTGTGGGCGTGTGCGTGTGTGTATATCTGGGTGTGTGTGTATGTTTGGGTGAGTGTGTATGTTTGGGTGAGTGTGCGCACGGGTGTGTGTGAGCTTGTGTGGGCGTGTGCGTGTGTGTATATCTGGGTGTGTGTGTATGTTTGGGTGAGTGTGCGTACGGGTGTGTGTGAGCTTGTGTGGGCGTGTGTGTATGTTTGGGTGAGTGTGCGCACGGGTGTGTGTGAGCTTGTGTGGGTGTGTGTGTGTGTGTATACCTGGGTGTGTGTAGGTGAGAGACTCCTGATAAAGATTAACAGCTTGGATGTTCTCCTCGTTTTAGTCCTAAATATGGAACCAGTACATCAGAAAATTGTATTCTGAAAATCTGAAATATAAATGATAATCATTGTGTTATGTGGTATATCGCTTCAGTGTAAGGCTGTGCACCAAGTGATTCGTTCAGTGCCTTATGTATTACTTTGAGAGAGTAAACAAAGCGCATACATGCGTACACGTTTACGTTCGCTAGGATGCACGTTAGCATGCTGTACATGCAGATTGGGAATATTCTGGAGCAGGTTCTGCATGGCAGCCATTATTGCGAGAGACAGGTGTGTGCGCTTAACGGAGAGACAGGTGTGTGTTTAATGGAGAGACAGGTGGGTGTGTTTAACCCAGGGACAGGTGTGTGTGTTTAATGGAGAGACAGGTGTGTGTGTTTAACGGACAGACAGGTGTGTGTGTTTAACCCAGGGACAGGTGTGTGTGTTTAAACCAGGGACAGGTGTGTGTGTTTAACCCAGGGACAGGTGTGTGTGTTTAATGGAGAGACAGGTGTGTGTGTTTAACGGACAGACAGGTGTGTGTGTTTCACCCAGGGACAGGTGTGTGTGTTTAACCCAGGGACAGGTGTGTGTGTTTAACCCAGGGACAGGTGTGTGTGTTTAACACAGGGACAGGTGTGTGTGTTTAATGGAGAGACAGGTGTGTGTGTTTAATCCAGGGACAGGTGTGTGTGTTTAACCCAGGGACAGGTGTGTGTGTTTAACCCAGGGACAGGTGTGTGTGTTTCACCCAGGGACAGGTGTGTGTGTTTAATCCAGGGACAGGTGTGTGTGTTTAATCCAGGGACAGGTGTGTGTGTTTAACACAGGGACAGGTGTGTGTGTTTAAACCAGGGACAGGTGAGTGTGTTTCACCCAGGGACAGGTGTGTGTGTTTAATCCAGGGACAGGTGAGTGTGTTTCACCCAGGGACAGGTGTGTGTGTTTAATCCAGGGACAGGTGTGTGTGTTTAACGGACAGACAGGTGTGTGTGTTTAACGGACAGACAGGTGTGTGTGTTTAACCCAGGGACAGGTGTGTGTGTTTAACACAGGGACAGGTGTGTGTGTTTAACACAGGGACAGGTGTGTGTGTTTAATCCAGGGACAGGTGTGTGTGTTTAACGCAGGGACAGGTGGGTGTGTTTAATCCAGGGACAGGTGGGTGTGCTTAATCCAGGGACAGGTGTGTGTGTTTCACCCAGGGACAGGTGTGTTCGTTTTAGCGTCCTCAAACGCGTGCACTGTACTGAAGCATGCTTCGGATGAGCGAGCAGAGGCAGAAGTGCAGCCATAGTTCCTGCAGTCTGCTTCCTGTTTGTGCAGTCAATACACTTCCGTACTTCACCAGGGCAGGCCTTATTAAAGAGGCGCAAACGTGTCGCCAACACACATACCGCTAACACTCCCCCCACCCTCTGCCCCCCGTTTAAGTGTTATAAATAAAGGGACAGTGAAGATCAATTAAATTGAATTGAAATTAATTTACTTCTACATCATTTCAGTTCAGCAATAAATACACAACTACCGTGGCCTTGTTGTCGATTAGATCGTAGATGCCATATTTAAAAATATATTTTCAATACATTACGTTTTCATAGGGGCATGTTCAGGTTAGTATCTTTGTTTTATACACTCAGACTCTCTATTGAAGAGATATTAAGGTTTCTCTGATCTTTCCTTTGCCCCCCCCTCCCCCCACCCCGCAGCGTTCTATAACAACAACACTAAAGTTGCGGTAAAGACGCTGAAACCAGGCACCATGTCCACTGAGGCCTTCCTGGAGGAGGCCAACCTGATGAAGACTCTGCAGCACGACCGCCTGGTCCGGCTCTACGCTGTGGTCACCAAGATCGAGCCCATCTACATCATCACCGAGTACATGGCCAACGGTAACTGCCCCCGCAAACCTGCTTATAACCACTGCTTAGAACCATCCTCTCACCGTGTGTACAACATCTCACCTTTATCCTGTCTACCCTTTCCAACGGATATTTCCAGTAACTGGTGTTCTTCTGTTTTGTTTCAGGAAGTTTGTTAGATTTCTTGAAAAGTGATCCTGGGAGCAAAGTGCAGTTGCCAAAACTTATAGATTTTTCGGCACAGGTGAGAAATTCATTTTTACACTCTTTCCTTCTCAAGCGTCACATGGAGCCATTTTAGTGAGGCACTGTGAAGAGGAAATATCAGTTTTTCCATGGTTGAGCTGAAAAGGGGAACTGACACTCGCAGACTTTAATTTCATCACTTTGTGGTTCAGGCGCAATTCATGCTGACGTGCAAAACCAGTGTCTGCTGGTTTTTTAACTTTATTTTCAATCAGCAACCAGCGTAGGTCCTTAAAACAATCCGTGTGGACTATTTAGATAATATAATTAAGCACTTAAAGAGGCTACAGCAGACTGGAGATCCTGGGGTAAGCACAGAAACGTCCTCTAATACTGCATCACATTTTCTGCAGTGGGTGGAAAAATTGTGCATAATCACACTGCTGAGAGGCTGTTATGAAAGAGTTCACAGATGAATGAGCTTGTTGGCCACATTTCAGCCTCAACTTCTGGGTTTTTTTTCCACGTCAACGCAAAACAAACATCTTTGAAACACAAATGCGTCCTTAAAACCCCTCCCACCCGCCCAGAGGGATCACAGAGCTTATCCACCCTAGCTCCCCAGTGGTGGAACGAACTCCCCGCCCCTCTCCGAACCTCCCCCTCACTACCCATCTTCCGCCGTGGCCTGAAGACTCATCTCTTCAGACTATACCTAGACTAACCACCACCACGCTGTATATTTCACTCTAAATCCCCCCCCCCCCTTTTTCATGACACTTGTTACATGTTGCCCCATCCCAGCACTTTTTGGTAATTTGTATTTGTCCTAATACTGTAGCTTATTCGTCTGCCTAGTTGGCTTTGCAGAGGTTAGGTCCGAATAGTGTTCACTGTGTGAACTAAACTGTGTTCTCGGCTAAAAATAGCTGTACAAAATAAGTATTGTAGCTTACTGAACCTGTAACAACTGAAGCAGTTGTCTATGACCATGAAATGCACTTTTTGTACGTTGCTTTGGATAAAAGTGTCTGCCAAATAAATGCAATGTAAAATGTAATGTAATGAATAATACAAGAACAAAGACCACAGATTTAAACAAGACTAGGTCAAAACCTAGTATATGGCTGGACCTAACACACGTGATCCGGCCGACCAATGGTGTAACATCATCACTCAGTCAGTCAGTCACAGACATTTGCGTTTGTAGGGCTGGCCCCGCTGTTGCGCTCCAGCCAAAAAAATGTAATTTCTCCCATCAGTCGGGCAATAGTTCCCCTTAACAGGGAAACCACTTGGTGGATCTTGGGTTGTCAGCGTAAAGCAAAATAAATCCACTAGGCTCGATTCACAGCAATCGCGATCACGTTGACTAATATTGTTCTGGCAACATCACTGTGAAATGTGCCCATCCACGAATGACTGAGAAATGTCTCCATTGTGAAAAGTCACAGGACATTCACGCCTGGAACTGTGGTACTGAAAGGTGTCAGTTTAAAGACCTGCCATTACTGACAGCACTGTTCGCTAGTGCAGAGACCGGAGTTAAAAAAAAAAAAAAAAAACTTACTGCACACTTCTGCTTTCTGTGTGAAATTAACTCTGACGAGTAAAGTGATGAATGTTTCTGAACCGGACGTGCGGCAGTGTGTGAGCTGGCTCTCTCTCCGTTCACAGATTGCAGAAGGGATGGCCTACATCGAAAAGAAGAACTACATCCATCGTGACTTGCGGACCGCCAACGTGCTGGTGTCGGAGAGTCTACTGTGCAAAATCGCTGACTTTGGGCTGGCCAGGGTCATCGAAGACGATCAGTACACGGCCAGAGAGGGTAGGCCTGTTCTGCACACCCATACCTACCAAACATACACCTTCTGTTCTACACAGTACTGTTACATGATTCGGTTTACACACACACACACACACACACACACACACACACACACACACACACACACACACACACACACACACACACACACACTGTGACTGTGACCCGGGATGGTCAAAAATACACTAAAAAATACACTTCCCTAAAATGTAGATATAAACTGTAATCAAAATGGTGGAGGCTTAGCTTGCTGCACTTCATTGGTAAGGCACAGTTTTCCAATATGTAAACTAAAGATAAACATTTTAAAATATTTCCTATTTGGCCATAATTCCTAACATAAAATATACCAGAACTATTTCCGAATTGAAAGCAAAGGCCTTTATTTTACAGAGTGGTTTGCTTGGTGAATCTCAGTTACTGTGGTCACAAAGCAACCAAGCCGTGCGAAATCCGCAGGCTGAAAACATTCTGTCTCCTGGGGCTTGCCCTGCTCAGAAACAGACCGGCACGGAGCGGGCGAAATTCACCCGCAGATGTTCATGCAAATTGTGAAAACACAGGCCCAGACTCTCGCGCAGGTGTTTTAAAGACGCGGTGCAGTCAAAACCATTTTTAAGGCATACACAAAAAAAGAAAAATGGAATAGTGTGATATTAAGTCAATTTTATCCTGCTGAGATTCTAATGAGTTTTTTTTTTTTTTTTTTTAATCCTGAAAGCAAGTTCTTATACTGAGGTATCGGTCATTTGGTTCCCCTATTTATTGCAGGACTAACATTCCATCGACACTTTGACAACAATGCTATCCTTTACTGCGATGCCAAACTTAAAGCAAATATCCTTACATCCTGTCAAAATCCTCCAGGGCTCCTGTTTATAATGGCATACCTTACATCAAAAGGAAAAGTTCAAACTTTTCGTGCTTATAAAAAAAGTTAACACATTCCCGTATCGCACATGCATCTGGTGGCCTAATGAAGACTTCCAGGACTTAAGAATAAAAGTGACTGCATGGGGTCTTTAAATATCATGTTCCCAACACGTGTTCCCTTGCATTTAAACCTTACTGGTCTTCAGCCAGTTTTCAAAATCAGTTTTCCCACCTGCCTCGAAGCACCACTGTCTGAATCTGACAAATATTATCCATTTCCAGGAGCCAAGTTCCCGATCAAGTGGACCGCCCCAGAAGCCATAAATTACGGGTCGTTCACCATCAAATCGGACATGTGGTCTTTCGGAGTCCTGCTGTACGAAATCATCACGTATGGAAAAATACCTTACCCAGGTAACGAAGCCCAGTAATAGCCATCTCTCTCCACGTGTGCACCGTACACCCAGTTGGAGTATTTAAGAGAGAGAAGTATGCATGTCCACTGAGGTATCTTCACTGTGTCTGCACGTGTTCGTGTAAAGGTCGCACGTATAGACAGAATATCAAAGTACACATTATCCAAGGTCATGGAAATGACCAGTCAAGGAATCTTTTGTAATACATCACTGCCCTCTACTGGTGAGAAATTAATGGGAAACTAATGGCCATTTTTGTTACAGTGGTTTTGCAAACGCAAGATTCTGCATTTTTCAAGCGGAAAATGTGTGCAGAAAATACGTTGTCATTCAAAATTTCCAAACTGATACAATATTGCTTTACAATAGGATGTGCCACTTTTTTTTAGCCCTGTTCTGATTGATTGCTTGTCTTTGTGGCCTCCCTCTGTTCCACAGGTATGAGCAACGGAGAGGTCATGACCTCTGTGCAGAGGGGTTACCGCATGCCCCGCCCTGAACACTGCCCCACAGAGCTGTATGACATCATGATGAGCTGCTGGAAGGACAAACCAGACGACAGGCCCACTTTCGACTACATACAGAGCGTCCTTGATGACTTCTACACCGCCACCGAGGGGCAGTACCAGCAACAGCCATAGGGGGCGACATATTACCAAGGCAACGGTTGATTCCTTTCCGGTTGTCACAGCCTCTCACTGAGCAAGTGATCTAGAGGCAGCAGTCTGACTCTTTGCTTATTTTAAAGCAAAAACTTTTAAAAGACATTAAGTTTTCCCACTTCAAATTGAAGTAAAAAAAAAAAAACAGGCTTTTGGTGTAGTTTTATCCTGGACTGTCTCTTTGAATAAACCTGGCTACTGTAATTGTGTTCAATAATAATAATAATAATAATAATAATAAGTTTGGTATATGCATTTCAATATCTTGGCATTTGCAGTCTTGTATGTGAGCACTTTGTCAGAATACTAATCAGTCTGTGGGCAATTATAGCTAGCACCAGAGCAGTGAAAGTTTTTTTTAAATATGCATTTTATTTCACCTTTCTTCATTGCACTGAATCAAGATGGAAGTACCAATTTGCTCCACTGTGTTCTTTTATTGTGTACCATTTTGGATAACCTTCTTAAAGCCCTTGTTTTATTACTGTGTGTAGACATGCCATGTTAATTTTCTGTTATGGAGATTTGTTTTGTATATGATCACTGAATTATATGAACTGTTTGTGTGATTTGTAACTAGGACTGAATGAGCTTTGTACCATACGCTTAAGTTAATGCAGTGAGTGCTTTTCAAATAAAAACAGCTTCCAGTTCTCAGCAGAGTGCCTGCTTTACGTTAATATGAGAAAAAGGAAGTAGACCCCCCCCCCCCCCCCCCATACCGAAACACATTGATTCAATCCAGGGGTGGGAAACCTGGTTTTTGGTTTAGTCCGGGGGGGGGGGAGACCTGGTTCCATTTCTGTATTCCACACTGGCCTCTGGGCTTCATTATTTAATTAATCGTTAGCATAATCTGACATTTTAGCTGTGTTTACCGATGAGCCCGTATGTGAGAGACAGCCGGAGCCTGTTCATGGGCTGAGCTGAGCCTTTCTGTTGGGGCCGTTTTAATCCACAGCCTGTGGGTGTTGATACAAGCAGTGTAACACCACATTTAGGTAATGGGGGGGGGGGGGGGGGCATCACTGTTTTGGCCAGGCCTCTGTAGTTTCACAGTTGTGGGCTCAAATATTACATGTGAAATATTAACATAATGAGAAGAACAGGCCATTCAGCCCAACAATGCTCACCATTTTTCCAAATAAATAGTACCTAGTGCTCTGATTACCTACAGGACTAGACAGTATCGAACACCGTGTCAAGCCTGGTCTTAAATCTACCTCCACTTGGCAGGGTATTCCACACACTGACTGCATAAAAATTGTCTCATGCCTGTGCTAAATTTACCTTTTTCTCATTTCCATTTATATCCCCTCCGTCTAACTATTATAATTAGAAGAGATACAAGTTGTTCTTAATTAATGAACCCGGCATATTAAGGTTTTCCTTTAATGGGAGGATGGAAAAAAGGCCAAACTCTGGAATAAAACGGTGGCTTTTTAAAAAAATGTATTGCAGAGCGTAGAAAGTGACCTCAGGCGTCAGCGATGGTGACCTCCACCTCCACGCCGGGCTCGATGCTGATGGAGGTGATCTGCTTGACGATCTCGGACGGGCTGTGCAGGTCGATCAGGCGCTTGTGAATGCGCATCTGGTAGCGGTCCCAGGTCTTTGAGCCTTCGCCACAGGGGGTCTTCCTCGTGGTGATGCGCAGAGTCTGGGGGGGGGGGGGGGGGGGGGGGGGGGGGGGGCGGGGAGGGGTAACAGAACTTTTGGAGCTCAGTGTTAAATGAGTCTGCTTCTGCAAGACCCCGCCCCCCATCAATGAGAGTTTCAGCAACATGTTGCCATCAGTGAGACTTCAGCAGCACAACATGCTGCCATGAGCAAGAACTTCAATAGCTTGCTGCCATCACTGAGAGTTTGAGTAGCAAGACGCCATCATAGAATTTTATTTTTTTTGTAACTTCCAGCTGTGACGGAATTTCAGTAACAAGCAGAATTTCAGCGACGCATAAACCTGCTCACACACAGAATTTCAGCGATGCGCAAACACGCTCACACACAGAATTTCAGCGACGCATAAACCCACTCACACACAGAATTTCCACAAAGTCATCTCTGAGATGGTCAACTGCATGCGAGGGGCACGCAGAACACCCCGTGAGCTGACAGCAGGCCCCAGAACTGGCAGAGGAGACCGGGTACCTTGGTGGGCATGCGGACGGGCCCCTTCACCTTCAGGTTCTTCTCTTTGGCCCCCCGAATCAGGTCCGTGCACACTGTAGAACAGGGATCTAAAACTCAGATCCTGGAGGGCTGCAGTGTCTCCTGTTTTTTGGAGCTCATCAGCAGAGGAGGAAAAATCCAGATTCAGAAAGTAAAAGAGCTTCCCAGTATTTTGTCCCACTCACCGGGATTTGCTAACTACCACAATTCTTCAGACAGGAGGTGTAACTACTTATGGGTGGAAGAAACACATGGCAGGACTCTTATTTTCTGACCCCTGAAGTTTCCACCTCTGTTCATCAGAACTTAAGTGACTAAGTGATTGATTGGCTGACCTAAATTGGCAGCTGTCTGACTTGAAACCACAGTAACCAGCATGCACTGTGGCTCTACCAGGACTGGAATTTCAGATCCCTCCTGCAGCTACTGATGGAGCTTCATAAAACCAAAAATAGGTTCCCAGATTTGAACCAATCGTTGAGTTTTACGGCAAAATGTGGAGAGCAAAACCTTGGTCACCGACAGACATGGGTGTAATGTAACCTTGCTCCTATACACTAAGCTCAAGTTCAGTGGAGAAAAATGTATTTGACCTTTAACTGTAAAATTAAAACCGTATCCATGGCTCAGAATAGCGTATAGATGAATCACAGGTCATCATTTTAAAAAATCATCCTCCCAGGAAAGTCAGTTGTGTTACATGTGTGCATCAAAATACTGAATAGCTTCTAAAAAACAGTCCCCTTAGTTCAAGGACAAACATATCACCTTTCTCCAGTGACTTGACGTTGCGGCTGGTCAGTGTGATCCTGATGCGGTGGATTGCGACCTCAGCCTCTACGGGTGCTTTCCCGGTGTCTTTAAAGGCCTGCAAATTTGGTATAACAACATTTACCATCCTGACACTACAAATACATATGTCAAGCTTGGTACTACAGCTACATTGTCCCGTAAACTCGACGGTTCATTTGTGAATTGTGAGCAATGTCGCCGACACAAGACGGTAAATGTTTAATCACAAATAACTTTTTAGCCATGAATTGGCTGTATTGGTGCGTTTCCCCACATTCAAATTGCGTCTTATTCTAGCTACAGTGATTACATTAACGTCAATACGATAACGCTCTCAAACTGGGATGTATGGATATTACATTACAGGCATTTAGCAGACATTGCTCAAGGGTATAACAGCAGGGTCCTACCCGGGAATCAGACCTGTGACCTTGCTACAAGAGCAGCTCCTTACAGATTATACACTGCCACCCACTAAACGTCAGAGACAAGCTACTTGGCTAACTAATGGAAAAGTTCACCGATTTAAAGTTTGATGGCTTAGTCCGGGACATGAGACAGGCAGCTAGACAAACCTCCTCGTCGGTGTGTCGTGGGAGGTATTGACGGAAATCGCGTCCTTCCGTGGCCATGTAAATGCATTTGTTACATCGATAACTAGCTGCCAACCTTGGCTACATAGCTAGCTTGTCAGATCAGCGTGCACGTGCGGGGATATTTGTGTTAGCAAACTGACATAAACAATCATCAAATGTTATTGTTATTTTATTCTTACCATGTTTCAAATGTCCCTGACCGACTTATTCGTTTGAAATGAACTCGAACAGCGGTGAGTCAGGAATCGGACACAAATCTCATACACAATAGGCTTCTCCTAAAGACGGGTTAAACCTACTCTACGGTATTTATTGACCTCATCCGGGGACTGTCTCGGGACCGAAATAACGGTGTTGTGTTGCAACGAGCAAGTTCAGTAGACGCAAGTTGTCGTAAAGTGGAAATTTGTTGCTGAAAGTCGCCGGTGTACCAGGTGATTTCTAGACATTACATAGTAGTTTTCGGCATGTTTTCAGAACACTGAAAACATATGCATGCTTGTCTTCACGAAATGGAAGAATCATGAGACGTTTTTTTTATTCAAACCGTTATATTTCATAATTTCACCAGCTTTACAAATATGACAACATATTTCCGTAGGTTTATTAGTACATATACTGTACGGTATGTTACAAACCCGAAATGTATTCTATGATTAACGTGAGAAACGGTTGCAACGTAAAAGGATGTGTATACTGCAGGGTTTTAGCTAGGAAGAAAATTAAGAACTGGTTGATCCCGCTTACCTGCGACTTCCCCGGACAGTCCTGCTCCCCCCCTTAGATGAATAGCTCACGCTGGTTATTGTTAGGTTATTTTTAAAATACCAAGTCAGTCCCAACGTCCCGTGAAAGTGCTATTTGGTGTGCCGTCGGTGCGATAAAAAAGAACACGAAAAGGGGATAGCTTTATATGCTTCGGCGGCTATGTGGCGTTGTTACGGGCATGAAGATAAACTAAAAAAACGGCCGTTTTCTGCTCCAGCGCACACCGGAGCTCTTCTTGACTTCGGGGCCCCCCACGATGAGGCAAACTAAAAAAAATAATAATAAAAACGCCACCAACACTGCGTCTTCCAGCAGAACTTGCACAAGTTTTAAAAACCCCTTTGCATTAGTCCACCATTACACCTGTCTTCCACACCCCCATGTGCAATTCCCTGTGTTCATAAATAAATCACATGGGCGTTCATGGGCTTGATGTCACTTGAGGCCACCAACCAATCATGAAAGAAATGGAAACTTTATATGTTTGTGCGCCCGAATGTCTCATGTACTTTAAACAGGTATAATTGTTTTTCTTTTTAAACCATTACTTCTTTCTTTACGATTTTGCCAGTTGTATTGCCAAAATTTTAGTGCACATAACTGCAACTGGGGATAGAGACAACTAGTAAATTAAATTGTATTACATTGGGATGTAATCACTTCGTAATCACAGTTTTTCATAAGGAATACCACATACCTGCAGCACCGTGAGTTCCATATGAATATACATAATTAATTATTCTAATTGATCACTCAATTTTGCCTAAAACTGGAGCACTGACCACATACTGTATAAAAGGCACTGACACGTGGACTGTAATACTGAAGCTGAAAAAAACTGGCAGTTCACATTAAGGTCAATGAAGGCCCATTCCTATGAAATCTTCACTCAGGATGGATGAATTTCAGGAGGAACGTAGCTAGCTCGGTTGAACAAGGAACACCGAAAGCACAGATAGACTACAGCCATCTCTTGTGAAATAAGTTCGTGTTTTTCATTGTATTTTGTTAAATGTTCTGTGACACACGAATGCTCTATAGAAATGCGCAGTAGACTATAGATGTTAGACAAGTGATCTAACGTTAACGTTACTTACATATGCCACACGATACATAACATTTTCTAACATCAGAATGGCAGATAAAAACCAGAAGCAAACAAACGCGTTTGTCATACTCGGGTACAGTAAAGTTAATCGATGATCAGCACAAGAGTTGGAGTAACTGCCATGAAACTCTCGAGCGTAGACGTATGCGATTTTCATGTAGCTGTTGAAAAGCGATTTAGCTTAGCTAGTCTAGCTAATAACTAAAGTTAGGTTGCTAACTTCCATGCTGTGTTGCAGTCGGTAGATGGCGATACACTGAGCGCTCTGCCATTCAGCACATCAAATCAACCAACTAGCCACCTGGATCTCAGGTACTTCTGATTTAGACGCGCCAGCCTAAAACTAGATATTGCTATCAAAGTGAAACAAGCCCTTCCTCGACTGATCAACTTTACATTTTTAAAATTTACCATGATCTAGATCTAAATTAAGGTCAGAAGCCTACAGACTGTTCCTGCACCGCGCGCGTGAGAAACTACATCCCACAATCCACATGAAACCAATCCTAAAGGCCGAGTGGCCGTTGGCGTACTCTGCAGTGAATGAAAGAATAACAGCTTTCTGTTTAAATTAGCCAATGAGAGAGGTGGCTGTCCCTCCGATTGTGAACCGCAGGAGCGCAGCGTAGCTGGTTAGCTAACGGAAAACGGATCTGCCGCCTCTCCGTCGTCGCAACTAATGTTAACATTAGCTAACGTGTGACTGTAAATAGTCTCCAACACGATACATATTTGACCCCGAAATAACTCAATATAAGAGTTATACGTACACATATTCATATTTTCTTGTTTTGAATAATTAATCTTCAGTATGGTAAGTGTAATGTGGGTGCTTGGATAGTCACTTTTCAGGTTAGGCCCGTTGGCTAGTAGGTACGGTTATGCTATCAAGCTAGTGGCCATTAATGACATGTGATTTCAGTTGCCAAAATTAGCTTGTATCTTGTTAGCTATGTCAAGCATTTGCAAATAACCAGTTAGTATAAAAATCACCGTTGATTTTTATTCGTCTGAGTAGCTATTGGATTGGCTTTACATATTAAAGGAGTACCATGGTGGTTGAACGTGACACTTCCCAGTTGTCTTCAGGCAACAACAAAACAAATGTGCATAATTTTTTTATTCTTCAGTCATTTCAATGTACTTTAAAACGTATTTTTCTAAGCCTAAATTTCCCACTATAAAAATTCACCCGAACCGTCTGGGCGTGGTAATGAGAACTGTCAGTTAGCTATGATTGACAGACCGTGCCCGGTTACCATAGCTACCCCCATGATACGCGCTCTCTTTGGGAGACTGAATTTTCACTAGCTAGCTAGCTTAGTAGTATATCAAGTATCGATAGATAGCTAAGGTAAGAACGTTGACTTATATCCAGTTATAATTTTTGCTATCTAGCTAGCCAAGTTAAGATGAAAGCACAACTATAACGTCCTCATAAAAGCAAACTAGCAAGCTAACGTTATCGATAGCATTGCCTTATGAAAGCAAACCTCCTAGCTAGCTAACGTTAGCTAGCTAGCTAAATGAATATAACCAGAAATAATCTAAAGGCACTCTAATTTAAGTGAACCTAACGTTAGTCAAATATTTGCATTGTCTGAACAGCAGGACGGTGTGTCCTGTCAGATTTCTTTACGGGGCGTGGAAATAGGAGTGGTTACTGTATTCGTGACGTAGAAAAATGACAACTTTCTCAACCGGTTGAAAATAGGATGATGAATTTAAAACGCATATTTCTCTAAAAATACAGAACGGACATATTTAATACTTTGCTCATTGTGTTTCTTCAATGCCTCTTGTGCAAATAGCACATAAAACCGAGAAAGTGTGAAAATCACCATGGTACTCCTTTAACGTTCGCCTGATGGAAGAATTCTGTGCACTCAAACCACTTGCAAAAAAGCTATTTAGGTTTTGAATTGAAAATGGCTTAGCTCGGTAGATAATTTGTATCGCATTTTTATTCTAGTTTAATGCATCAGTCAAATTTCGGATTATACCTTAAAACAAACAGTTCTTTAATATTTATGATATAATACGTTTGTATGAATTTATGAAAACTGCCACTGTCATTCAAATAACAGAAATCGCACGTATCCTCGAAACTGGCTGAAACCGGTCTAGCTGGCCCGCAAAGAAGGCTGATTAAAATGTCCACCTTAGCTAAAGCATAGGTTAACATGGTTTTCAAATAATTTATTTGGTCAAGCAAAATTTTGCTCTCCAGGTCGCTCCCTGGCGGAATAACGCAATGTATTTTGCAGAGATGCGAACTAGCTAATTATTTGTGAAAACTGACAAATGGTTTGGGGGTAGTGGCTGGATTGGATTTGTACATTCTACTTTATATCACTAACTAATACAGCATTACTGCTGCACACACACGAATGTAAAACTGAATTAATTGACGACGCTCCAGTGTCGAAAAGGTTTACAGAAAAAGTTTTATGAAATTCAACCTTCATTTGACCCATTGTGTGTGGGATGGTTAGGTTGGTCTGAAAGCACTGTAAGTGAACTGCTAAAGGTAGTGCGTAATATTTGGTTTTCACAGAGCTGTATGAAGCATAATGATATTCATAGTAAACAATTCAAGATGGTTATTAGAGAACGGTCAAAGTGCTGAGATGTTGATATTCCAGAATGTTTTATCTGAACGCATGCAATGTGTAAGGCAACGTTTCATATTATGTATTTTCAGTGCTTTTTGACATCCGATTTCAGGTTACGTAAGCCCACCCAAAAATAATCTGATCACAAGCAGCAGTAAAAAGCATTCATTTGAAAATATTTTATTTCAAGGCAATAGGAAGATTTGACATCCACTCTCCTTGCAGCGTGAGTGTATCTCCATCCACGTGGGTCAAGCTGGCGTCCAGATTGGCAATGCATGCTGGGAGCTGTACTGCCTGGAGCATGGCATCCAGCCAGACGGGCAGATGCCCAGCGATAAGACCATCGGGGGAGGGGACGACTCCTTCAACACCTTCTTCAGCGAGACGGGCGCGGGCAAGCACGTCCCCAGGGCTGTGTTTGTGGATCTGGAGCCCACTGTCATCGGTAAGCCTGGTGTTCCTGGAGCCAGATCAGCACTGTGCTGTCAACACTGCACACTCTCAACACTGCGCACTCAACACTGTGCTCTCAACACTGCACACTCTCAACACTGCGCACTCAACACTGTACACTCTCAACACTGCGCACTCAACACTGCACACTCTCAACACTGCGCACTCAACACTGCACACTCAACACTGCACATTCAACACTGCACTCTCAACACTGCACACTCAACACTGTGCTCTCAACACTGCACACTCAACACTGCTCTCAACACTACACACTCAACACTGCACATTCAACACTGCACTCTCAACACTGCACACTCAACACTGCACTCTCAACACTGCACACTTGAACACTGCGGTCACAATTTTGGTGTGAAGTAGCCCTTTGAGTCTCTGAGCCCTGTGTCTCCTCAGATGAGGTGCGCGCTGGGACCTACCGGCAGCTGTTCCACCCCGAGCAGCTCATCACCGGCAAGGAAGACGCCGCCAATAACTACGCTCGCGGGCACTACACCATCGGCAAGGAGATCATCGACCTGGTGCTGGACAGGATCCGCAAACTGGTGTGTGTCTGAGAACAGTGCTGCAGAAATCACATTAATCACAATAATGGATGTAATAAAATGTTCTCTTTTTGTCAACGCTTGGTAATGTCTCATAGTCGTAGTAAATTTTATTTTGTGTATGCTATAAAGTTTTATTTCTGTGTTCATAACAGTTTGGAATTTTTATTACTGTGTGTAGAAGATCAATTTCATTTTTTCCTTTTCCGTGTTCCTACAGCATTACAACATGTCATTAGACTAGTTAAGTCATTTTGACTTTATAGTACAAACAAATCCTTTGGTGAGCTGAACATTTGGTGAAGAAAATAAAATGAGTTTCATGGTCCCTGCAATGTTAGCTGCAGACGCTGGAGCAGGCTGAACATATACAGATACTGTGAGATGGAGACCAATGGTGGAGTGTTTTGCTCCTCTTACACGTACAGCTCAGATGACATCCAGCTAAACTAGTCCTTTATCTTTCTGTTAACATGCTTTCTTCTAAAATGTTTCACTTTCTGCCCTTTAGTAGAAGTCCCTAAAAACCGTGCATGTATGTGTGAGATGTAATCGAAAAGTGATGAAGGACGTGAGTATGATTTGAGGGGGACCCCTCTCTCTGCAGGCGGACCAGTGCACAGGCCTCCAGGGGTTCCTGGTCTTCCACAGCTTTGGGGGGGGTACCGGGTCCGGCTTCACCTCCCTGCTGATGGAGCGCCTGTCCGTGGACTACGGCAAGAAGTCCAAGCTGGAGTTCTCCATCTACCCGGCTCCCCAGGTGTCCACGGCCGTGGTGGAGCCCTACAACTCCATCCTGACCACGCACACCACCCTGGAGCACTCGGACTGCGCCTTCATGGTGGACAACGAGGCCATCTACGACATCTGCCGCCGGAACCTGGACATCGAGCGCCCCACCTACAGCAACCTCAACCGGCTGATCAGCCAGATCGTGTCCTCCATCACCGCCTCCCTGCGCTTCGACGGGGCGCTCAACGTGGACCTGACCGAGTTCCAGACCAACCTGGTGCCCTACCCCCGCATCCACTTCCCCCTGGCCACCTACGCGCCGGTCATCTCCGCCGAGAAGGCCTACCACGAGCAGCTGACCGTGGCCGAGATCACCAACGCCTGCTTCGAGCCGGCCAATCAGATGGTGAAGTGCGACCCGCGCCACGGCAAGTACATGGCCTGCTGCCTGCTGTACCGCGGCGACGTGGTGCCCAAGGACGTCAACGCCGCCATCGGCACCATCAAGACCAAGCGCACCATCCAGTTTGTGGACTGGTGCCCCACCGGCTTCAAGGTGAGCAATCTGAGAAGTGCTTGGCCTGTGATTGTGGCTTTTCCCTCTCAGCTCCAGTTTAACCCCATCGCTCCCTCTCTCTCTTTTTCTCTCCCTCCCTCCCCCCCTCTCTCTCAGGTGGGCATAAACTACCAGCCGCCCACGGTGGTGCCGGGCGGGGACCTGGCCAAGGTGCAGAGGGCCGTGTGCATGCTGAGCAACACCACGGCTGTGGCCGAGGCCTGGGCCCGCCTGGACCACAAGTTCGACCTGATGTACGCCAAGCGCGCCTTCGTGCACTGGTACGTGGGCGAGGGCATGGAGGAGGGCGAGTTCTCCGAGGCGCGGGAGGACGTGGCCGCCCTGGAGAAGGATTACGAGGAGGTGGGGGCCGACAGCATGGAGGGAGACGAAGAGGGAGAGGAGTACTGAGCGAGGCGGCCCACCGAACGTCCCGGGCGACTGAGACCCACGCTTGACTGCTTCCCCTGCCGCGTTCCGCGTTTAAACCTTCCCCCCTCTGCCCCTCTGTTCCCGCTGTACCGTTTACTGCACTGTTCCTGCCTGTTGCTTCAATAAACGCTGACGTTACTGTAATGAAACCCTTTGCGTTTCTCCCTCTGCTATGTGACTGAAATATGAGATGAATTCTGGACTTTTTGGGATTAGACTAATCACTTTTGACTCATACGTTTTAGGCTCAGAAAGATCTGCCAAATGTTAATTGTTAGTCTGGTTGCTTTGCGGAAAAAGTCACCACATGCACTGGATCCTTAGACTATTCATCCTATATCTAATACATTTAACGGTGTATTATATACATCTTTGACATTAATATTTACAACTTTTTAAAAGTCCTTAAATATGTGAGATTGATTTTTTCATAGGACACACGTGAATTCCTAAAATATAAAAATGATAAATGCCACAATTACCTGCTCATCAGACATGATTGCTATTACACATTTATAAGGAAAACCAGCTTGAAAGAGGAGGGCCAAGCCGTCTGAACCCTGCTAGTAAAGTGGAATGTAGACCAGCAGGGGGAGACAGAGTGCAATACACAGGACTGCAGGTTTGACACCTGTCCCAGAGGGCTGCAGAGTCTGCAGATTTTTGAGCATTCCTTTATCAGCACCATAATGTAGGCCTTGTAAACAAAGTGTACAGACACTAGCAAATCCGTGACTTGAATTATAATCATGATCATCAATGATTTTTGTGTTTAAAAGAGCACAAACACTAAAAAAAAAAAAAAACAGCAAATACTGTGCGCAGGTCTGAGATGTGGCCTGCTGTACACACAGGGCTTCAGTGGTGCACCTTTATTTGAATCCAGCAGGGGGTGCTGTTGGCCCCCTCAAGAACAATCTTGCCTCGCAAAGGTTGGTACTTAAGGTGGGCATTAAAAGGAAACCCATCAAAATGTTAACAGCATCATATAGCTGGTAGGAAATACAATTTTACTACTACAGATACTTTTCCAGAACTCCCTTTATCTTTTTTGTACAAACCATATCATTGGTTATTTGAATGAATTAGTTGGTTTTCAATTTTATTTTTTCCATTTGACAAAACAAGCATACATACACAAGAGTACAACGTACAACTTTTTCCATTGTTATTTTTCTTCATAAAAGCATAAATGGACATTTGTTGAGGCTGTAATCAGTAATGAAAATTATTTCGTTAAAATTACTTCTTTTAAAAAAAGTCAACCAGTGATCAACTTGCTGGACTGTTTTTTTCACCCCCAGTGTTTGAAAAACTGTAAACCTTCAAGATTCAAAAGCAAACAAATTCTGAATCGTCTTCACATTGTTAGTCAGTATGCCACGATAGACACTTCAGTCACTTAACTACAGTCATTCCACTTACAGTGGGCCATTACATAGATCACTTCTCAGAACAGACATTGGCAATAACAGCACAGTCACCACCTTGACCCCCTCTAACCACCGTGTAACACAAGAGGCACTGCGGAAACAAATCAAGTGTGGAAAAACTTTCATTCTTCATCGTTGTTTTGTTTGTTTTTTTTCCACCCCCAAACATTCTGAAGCAGAATGACATTCCCTGTGCAAGTGCTGGTGTATGGAGACGATGCTGAAATAGACCTGGCCATAAATGCAAACAATAAAAGAAAATGTGTTTGAACTTTAAAGGATAAGAAAGCATTTTAACTTTGGAACAGAACTGAAATATATTAATGACCGTCTACCATATACAAACACTTGTTGGATAGAATGTCACTCTGCTCCAAAACATTTGTGGTTTTTAAAAATCCCATAATATTAACAAACATTATTAACCACATGTTTAAACAGAAGGCGAGTAAATCCATGTGTGTGAGTGACTGACACCACAGATATTAGCGTTGAGATTCATTAAAAAAGTTCCCCTTGTGTCGGTACCTTAGCTAAGGAGGAATGCAATCAAAATAATCATTTTAAGAAGTCACACACAGACTCCCCACCAAACAAAAAAAAAAACAAAAACAAATGCTGTGATATTAAACTTATTTGATTCAGTTGACATTAAAAAAAACATTTTTAGCGTGAAAAATGCCTAGTTATACAACAGAAAGACTTGGTAGGGCTATTGGTCATTTGGGGACCTTGTTTCTTATGTTTCTAGTCTACAATGACCAAAAGAACACACACAAAATAAACGGATAAATAAAGTCACACCACAAAAAAAATGAATTTCCTAAAATTCAAACTTTTCTACCTTCTATTACAACCACTGTATTATGACATTACTTCTAGAGGTAGACTTGTATGATCTACATTAAAAATCAGGCACGCATATTTAAATTTGCAACGTGACGCGACGATTCGCCATCCCCATAGCAGATCTTTTTTCGCGGCTTACTGGTCCTTCTTCGCTCGTCCTTTGAAGGCGTCCATGAAATTGCACGCGCCGAAGTAAACGCCCAGCATGACGTTTAATTTTGCCGGCACAATGCTGTGGAGAGAACACCGTAGAGTGAGTGCAGGGCAACGATCGCTTTGACTGTTCTCGGGCGGAACACTTGCCAGTGTAGTCATGGAAACACGTAGCCACAGCAACACAAACTACCGCCGGTTTGTGCGCTGCTCAAGCACCATAGAAACTAGCAAAACATGCAATTCCTTCCACCATTGTTTCAACAGTCAATGGTTCTACCAGTAAAGCAAGGACAAAGACTGTTGGCTGAACAGCTACTTGCAGGATACTGTAGATGTTTATACACCATTTCCAGGGGAACAGGATTTCAGAGACCTTGACCTTTGACCACTAAAATCTAATCAGTTCATCCTTGAGTCGAAGTGGACGTTTGTGCCAAATTTGAAGAAATTCCCTCAAAGCGTTCCTGAGATATCGCGTTCACGAGAATCAGGACGGACGGACGGACGGACGGACAACCCGAAAACATGACACCCCGATGGCAGTGCAGTCGCGAAGGCATAAAAAAGCAGTTAAGGAGGATGCATTCAGACATCAGCACAGTGCACAGCCTGAAGAAAGAGCAGCTCTGCCCAGGCCTGATTCGGCAGCAGTGTGGGATGAAAGCACTGAACAAAAAGGGCGGAATTTGCATTTACAATAAAGACCATTCTGGGTTTCAAAGCCAGATGCACACACTCAATCAGGGCCATATACTTGCTTATCAAATCACCACCCACACACAACGGACACATGTATTATCTGAAGATTGGCGTGGTCTCCAAAGAGAAAACGTACCCTCAGCACAAACTGAATTAAGGATCCTCCACATGTATACTAGAAAACGCAGGGGCAGTGAATCGTTTGATGAAGGTGCCGACAATGAGAATTATTTATTTATGCCAAGAAATGATCTTAAAGGATATTAACACCTTTGTTGAGGGGGAAAAAGAAACGGCATTACCGTTTCAAATGGCAATGTCGCGTATAGTTTTTATTACTCTATATACAAGATAAACAGCGATGAGCAAAGAGTGTAAATGTAACCCAGATTTACAGCTCTGGAAAGCTCATGCAAGTCTGTGCCAGTGGTTACGGAAAAGGGCGTACAAGAGGGCTGATCCATTGCAGGACTTTGCAAAAAATTTAATAAAAATAAATGATAAAAACAAAACACTCACGCCAGTGCAATAAAAAAAGGGAACCACCATTGCTTACAGCAGTTGGCAAAACTAAACCATCAAGTACTAGTCTGAACAAAAAAAAAAAAAAAAAAA
Organism: Anguilla anguilla; assembly: GCF_013347855.1. Classification (NCBI taxonomy): domain Eukaryota; kingdom Metazoa; phylum Chordata; class Actinopteri; order Anguilliformes; family Anguillidae; genus Anguilla; species Anguilla anguilla. Next base: position 1,390,138 of record NC_049208.1, on the reverse strand, counting down.
AAAACCAGGACTGGACTTGTGCAGTAGGTTCTAAAAAATACCCAAAGGATGCGACATGGAGCACTCGTTCTGTGATGAAAGGAATCCGCTTATTGAGCAGCTGAACCCGTTAGAGTAGCGACTGCACACCGCTCAACAGGGAGCCCAGGCTCTGGACACTCATAGCAGACGGTCACAGAACCCAGAACACTTCAGTCACTGCACCTCTGACAATGAGGACGCTGCTGCTGCGGAAGGGACCATCGCCGTGGCAACCCAGTTTCGTCCGTCAGCGATGGCACCGTATCGAGTGATAGTGAAGTTGGAAAGTTGGATAGTGAAGTGAATCATTGTATATTTAATAAATTAGAAACTATACTAACTTAAATTAAGATCCACAAAATGGTTTGTTGAAGTCAGTTTTGCCTATAGATAATTTTAAACTACCAAGCTGCCATACCTCTTATTGCTAACTGGTTTACCCCACCTCCCAGGCACCCACCTCCCCTCTGGCCCAGACAGGGCTGGTTTTGCAGTTGAGTTGATTGCACCATGTGACTGAGACATGGTCTCATAAAAACGAATGTCGACTCGACTTTGCAGCCACTTTGTTAGTTTATAGATCTCGTTAAAAATACCATTATGGGCTGGGTGCCTCATTCTGTCTTTATAACCACTTGTGAAATGGCTGAAACTGCTACAAACGCTAATTAAAACTGCCATTGTTAATTTTTTACCCTTTGACAAATGTTTCTCCTAGGGTGCCCTGCACCCTCTTAATCCAAGGCTCGAAAATTGAAAATGGAATCCACATCTGATCAACTCTGTGTGCAAAATAAAAATTTAAAAAAAAAAAAAAAAAAAAAAAAAAAAACATGGTGATTTCAGAATGAAAGTATAACAGCCACAGATGTTGTGGCTGCTTCACCGGTAAATCACTTCTGACAGTGAAACAAAGGGACTCTACAGTCTGCACTCAGAGCAAAGGCAGGCAGGACTGGCCTGAACTCTGAAACAGGCCGGGACCCGTGGAAACAGGCCAGTTCCCATGGAAACAGGCCAGTTCCTACAGCTAGCATTTCACCAGCTCCAACACGTGCCTTTCAGATGCTGCTTGTGTGTCACACGGACATGCAGTTAGAGGTAGACGGAGAAAAATAAATTGTCATCTAGACGGGGAAAAATGTATTCAAAATAACTGCAGTAATCTTACGATCGGTCTCTCTACCCTGTCGATCAGTGTCAAGTGATACAACTTTACAATTCACCAGCAAGACAGTGACAGAGAGGCAACTCAAATTTATTTGCAAAACATACAAAACATTATTATTATTAATCCCTCCCCTCCCCCCATCAAGTTCACAACACACCCTAGTGCAACCCATCCACCAGCAAAATGTGTCATGCTGTTCAAATTCACAGAGTCTGCAGACACAGCTGCTCTAGCACAGAGAAACGGACAGGCACATGCAGAGTAAGAGTCTCTCGCTCAGACACGCGCTTCCTGTGGCAGTGCCCGCGCTCAGCCAGTATGAGGTCATCAGTCCATTTCCATAGCGACTCAGTGCTGCTTGTCACTGTCAGCTAGGCTCTCAAACGCACCCAGGTAATTTCCCACCAGCACCCCCTGCCTCCAATCCAAGGTACTACAGGAACAGAACCAGCTCAGAGTTAGCTGTACGCACTGTAGCTCTCCGCATTCTAAAAATCAATTAAATTCTAATTTTATTTTTAAAAATATTTTTATTTCTTGCGCTATGCTCCCAATTGCTCCTCCACACATATCTGTTCCCTACAACCCCAACTGCCCGTTTCCACAACAACAGACCTGCTGACTCGAGCTCCAAATCAGAGGTGGTAAATTTAGGATTAGAAAGTAAAAGTCCTCCCCAGTATTTTGTTCCGGTCACTCGGATTCGCTAAATTAGCGCAATTCTTCAGCCAGGATGTAGAACTAATTAAACAAAATCAGCTGGCTGAGTTCATGGGTGGCAGAAACACCTGGCAGGACTTTTACTTTGACCCCCGGACTTTCCACTTCCAGCCATGCACTCAACCGTTAGATTCTGGCTGTTAAAAGAAGCGCCTTTCCTCCTCAGTCCCCCACCCCCCATGACCCCAAGGTGAGATGGCTGGGGGGGGGGGGGGGGGGGGGGGTTAATGGGGTTCAAACGCAGAGCACGTGAGGACAAGCAGAGGCTGACTGCAGGATCAGCCACAGGATGTGCAGAACGCTTGACTCATCTGGATAATGCTGCCAAAACATTTGCATTTTTCCCCCCTCTCGTCTCTGGTTACAAACAAACACAGTACAACTCCTGCATTGTCAAATAGCCCCCTGGTTAGGCTCACTGCATTACCAAAAGTCTGGACACACCACCATCCCCCCCCCCCCCCCCCCCCCATGATTTGGGCTAGGCCCCTTAATTCCAGCGAAGGACAACCTTAATGCTATAGCATACAATTACATTCTAGAAGATTCTGTGCTTTCCCAGTAGTTTCTTGTTTCAGCATGACAATTCCCCAGGCACACAGGAAGGTCCATATACAAATGGTTGTCGAGAACAGTGTGGAAGAACTTGACTGACCCGCACAGAGCGCTGACCTCAACCCCATCCAACACCTTTGGGATCAGTTGGAAAGCCAACTGTGAGCCAGGCCTAATCGTCCAATCAGTGCTCGACCTCACTAATGCTCTTCTGGCTGAACAGAAGCAAATCTCTGCAGCAATGCCCCAACATCTAGTATAAAGCCTTCCCAGAAGAGTGGAGGTTCTTATAGCAGCAAAGGGTGGACCAACTCCATATTAATGCCCATAATTTTGTAGGATGTCAGGTGTCCACATACACTACATGGTCAAAAGTATCTTGCTCATGAGCGTAACTGCAGTGCACAGAGAGCACAGGGGCGGTTTTGGGCAGGTGCAGGATACGGTCCAGGCACTCGGTGGCTGTTGTGTCCGATCCCTCAAACTGCTGTAGTCCTCCTCCCCCCCCCCACCCTCCTTTGGGAGGGCCTGAGCACACGCCAGACCCCCTCTGGAGGGCTGCTATTGGTCACTCGACCAGTATACTGGCCAACACTGTTCCAAAGTCCCAAACGCTTAACCTCCTGTGGCACTATACCAAGCTGAACTTACTTCACTTTGACCTTTGACAGGGTTTCACAGCAAAGATGAAAGGTGTAGGTTAAGAAAAGAGAATAAAAACTCACTTTTTCAAGCCCATCAGGAAGTAGAGGCTTCTGGGGAGGAGGAGGTAGGCCTGGTTGGTCAGAACGGCGTCCACAATCCTCTTCGCTACGTAGTCCGGGTCCAGGATGGGAAGCACACTGGGCCACCTGGACAGCAAGAGGGAAACGAGGACAGACCGTGAGTGCCAACAGCTCCCCCTGGTGGAGGATCTGCAGCTGGCGAAATGCAAGGGAGTTACAAGCCAGATCCACAAGCTGCTTTTCATCACATATCCATCCATGAGAAAGAAAGGGGGAAGGGGGAAAAGAAAAAAAACAAAAAGCCAAAGACGAGGTGCAAGCCTGGAACAGTATCTGCTCAGAGGACGACGTTCAGAGTCAGCAACCCGTAACGAAAAGGTGTTCAGCTGAACTGGGCATAGACCACTCAGCTAAACAGCGTGTGGAAATGGGAGGGGGGGAGGGAGGGGGAGGGGAAAACTGAAAACACGATTGGGGGGGGAAAGAAAAAGGCCATAATTGGAGAAGCAAAATAATTGGGGAAAGCAAACGCATACACGCTTCAGGAACAGCTGAGAGTAGTTCTGCCCGCTTTTAGTTCCTACAACCCGGTGGAAAGGGGGGCTCCTGAAATTCCTGTGCCCTGACCTGAAGGCCTCCTCCCACCCCTACATGCCCCAGAGGAATTCAGAAACCCAAAATACCCCGCCCCCCCCAATCACATGATCTTATCACGAGCCAGTCCTCTTTCCCCTAACAAAGGACCCCCACCACTCACCGCAGCGTCTCCAAAGGTCGAGCCCTCCGAGGTCGCTGCCTCACACCAGGGCAAAACCGCATTGCATTCCCCCCCCCCCCCCGCCCCAGCTCCGTCTCCACACCCGCCCAGGGACCAACCCAAAAGCGGCGGCGGTGTTAAATTAGATCGACCCAGCAAGAGCGGAGCTCGTCTCTCACAATCTGCTTCCACCGGAAGGTGCCAGACAGACCGACCGCTAGGAGCGCTGAGGATGCGCATCGGCAGACACGATGACTCTTCAGCTTTTATAAAAGAAGGAGTTTGAGGTCACCACCTTACTTTCAGCAGGCTCTCTAATACGGAGTGCCTGGGAAAACTGAAAGGGCTAAAGAAAGGAGGCATTCCGAGTCTTCAGCATCACAACAGAGAGCAGCAGTCAGGACGCAAACCCACAACAAAGGCGAGCACCCTGGTGTCAGAGGGAGGCTGAGGACATACCGCTTCCTGGAGAGAATGGGTTTGAGGACATAATGAAATGCATCACAGCTAGGGCTAGCACAGCTCTGGACAAACGCTCTGAGTCCAGGGTCAGGTCAGCGAAGACGCAGAGCACACCGCAGTTTTCAGTCAGTCATAAAACAGGCTGAATCAGCTACAGTTCACTTACTTAGTCCTACAGCCGTCGAACATCCCCGTGTTCACGAAGTACGGGCAGACGATGGTGGTCTTAACCCCGTCCTTTCCAGTGGACAAGAGCTCCAGAGCCACAGACTCCGCAAATCCAATGGCTGCAAACTTACTGGCACAGTAATCTGAGGAGAGAGAGAGAGAAGCATCGAGTAAACAGGCCAGGCTCCAGTGTGGTGCACTTTCAGAGAGAGACAGAGAGAGGGAGGGAGACCAATAGAGAGACAGAGAGAGGGAGAGAGACAGACAAACAGAGAGAGAGCAACAGACAGCCAGAGACAGACAAACAGAGACAGTGAGAGAGATAGAGAGAGGGAGAGAGACAGATGGAGAGTGAGATCTACACAAAGCGATGGACACACTTGTATAAACAGGGTGTGCATGCGTTTGTGTGCGTGTGTGTGAGCACAACCCAAAGCGCGGAAGAGGACTGGCGCAGGTGTGGTTACCTGCGAGCCCCTTGACGCCGATGAGCCCGGCGGAGCTGGCGATGCTGATCAGGTGGCCGTGGTTGTTCGCAATCATGGGGGGAAGGAAGGCCTTGTATGTCTGGGGGGGGGGGGGGGGGGGGGGAAATAATAAATTCAGCTCGATCTCAGTCAGGTGGCAACGGCATCAGAAACGGGTGCAAATGACCAGAGGCAACGGGTACACAAGGAGGGGCAGGCGCTCAAACAACCAGGCCGAGACGATGCCAAACATAGCACTGCAGTCTATGCATAAAATAAGAGCAACACGCACTCGCAGGGAAACACACTCAGGGCAACTGCCATTTGGCAGTTTGTTTTTTTTTTTTTTTTTTTTTTTTTTTTTAAACCTACATTGAAAATTCTCAAAGCTTCATGTACTGGCAGTGCTTTGTAATTCAAGAACTAAAAGTTCATTCAAAACCCCACATGAATAAATCATAATGACAGGCTGGTAACAGGTTGGGAACAGAGAATTCCTGTTTTTTTGTTTTGTTTCGTGAAAATGGGTTTTGTGCACCTCTAACACCACAACACGTTTATTTCAGGATTAAAAGTGTGATATTTCAGCCCTGCTTTTCCATAACCAAATACCATCAGACCTAACAAGGCCATGGCAGCAAATAATCATGCTCTCAATAACAAAGATCCTAACAAGCAAATATTACATATTTTATTACATCCACACAAGACCCCAGAAACTCAACAATCCAAAGGGCGGTGCAGAGGATGGGTAACTGGGCTGGTAAGTGTGAAAATCTCCTGTTAGGTACCACTGCTAAACCTCAGAGTGTGTGGCACCCAGGCTAAAGATAATGTAAAATAATGTATGATGTTGTAACAAACATGCATGTGATCAATTTGTGTTCCACACACACATTTCCAAAACCTGTGGGGTAAGAATCCTGGGACTTACCCAGAAATGGGACATGGTGTTCACTTCTATGGTTTTCTCAATGAGAGAATCCGGAGCGTCCAAGAACTTCCTGCCCGTCACGATGCCAGCGTTGTTAATGAGAATGCTCACGTCCCCGACGTCCTGCTTCACCTAAAACCAAACGAGCAGGGCAGGGGGTCAAACATGGCCAGTGGCGAAAACCATTAAACCAAAACCCAATCTCTGCGATAGTGCCAAACCCGTTTCACCAAAAACCAAGCAGGGAGAGCCATTTCAAGTCCAGCCAAATGAAAAAAAATTCACCAACGTCAAAGTAAAAATTGCTACCAATCTAACTCGGGAGCCAACATTTTACAGCAAAAATACCATTCCCATACACATTTAAATCATGCCATTCCCATACACATGTAAATCATGCCAGTGTAAAATTCCACTATTCCAGTCTATTCAGAAGAAATAAAAATAACTCTAAAGAAAAAAGACAAAAACAGAAAACCCCAACAGTGCTTGCTGAATAGCCATCAGAAAGGCCTGGGGCAAGGTCAGGAGTCAGGTTGCAGGCCGGGGAGTGCTCTGTTGATATTTCCCTGGTTCAGTGAAGGGTGTTCCCAAGGACAACGCTGGCAAAACAAGCCAGAGCTTCCTTCACATCACAGGCCTTTCAAAATGCCAATAACCCCTCTTCATCCATGCACCTCGACCGGTTTCGACATCTTAAAACACGCTTTTAGGGTTCATGTGAAATCGATGTAGTGTTCCAGGACACCCGTGTGAGCCTGCATACACACACATTATTTCCCTGGCCTCCAGTATCTGTCTGTAGGTGGTAGGACATCATATCACTCAACCGATTCAAAGAGAAATCCTGACTGTCAATCAAGGTGAAATGGACATGGAAGCTGCTTTGGACACTTAAGTTTTGGCCAAACGCACTCCAGAAACTCCCTTTACTGCCAGGAAAGTCATCTTTACAGGAAACCAGCCATGGCCACCATTTTCACTAACGGCCTCTATGCATGCAGTGGTGGGACTCTCTCAAGTCCTGCTGATGCACACCCAAGCTGTAGCATCTGCTTTGCATAGGCAGTATTTGTACATTTTACTGAAAAACCCCTATGTATTTTTTTAAAATCCCTGACGTCTAGGGATAAATCGCTGAGCCAGACAACCCTGAGCCTTCCTCAAACCCAAAATAGACGGAACGAGCCTGCAGGCATCAACATGAACCACTGCGTTCTGCAGCGGAGGGCTGCTCTTCTGATTGGTTCAAGGTAGTCTGTGACTAGCTGCTCCCTGTGGCTCCACCCTTCACTGGAGCTAACGAAACATCACTCAACATTACTTTCCAGCAGCCATAGTGCACACTTAAAAACTATTTAACACGCTGAACTAAATGTGAAGTTGGTGCATGTATTAAGTATTAGGTGTATTTAATACATACATGTATATTTAGTGTGAATATAGTGAATGGATCAAGAAGAACAATGCATCACAATTCAAAATCCACCTCTCCCGCAGCAACCGATGCTTCCATCGCACCTGGGGAGAGTTGAGGCAGGTGACAAATCACGTCGTTACCTGATCGGCCACTCTGTACACCTCCGCCTTGTCGCTGCAATCGCACAGGTATGCGTGGACTCTGGCGGCCCCCTTTTCCCTCGCGAGACGGGCGGTCTCTTTGTTGCCCTCTTGGTTAATGTCCCACAGGACTAACGACACCCCCAGCCCGGCAAATTCCAGCGCCAACAGCCGCCCGATGCCGCTGCCCGCGCCCGTGATCAGCACCACTTCGCCGGTCACGTTCTTCCGCCTCGCGCGGACGAAGAACCTGAAGCACGCCTCCAGTATGAAGTAGACTGAAAGGTACACGAGCTGCAGCGTCTCCAGGAAGAAGTTCATTTTTGCGGACCAGAAAGACCTGAAAGATGGTTTCATTAATAAACAGACAGGAATCACGAGTAACTCAACAGATGCCTTCAGACCAGCTGGGCTAGCCTAATACAGGCCTATTTAGCGACGTTTATGTAAATTCTGTCAGTCTTGATACGCAGTAAAAAACAAACGACCTGGCGTTGTGTTTAAAGGTTGCGCATGACTACTGAATGATGCGTTCCTTAGGCATATCAAATTACTTTACAACCTTAAATGCGTTATAAAGACCCATTTAATATAACCGTATGGCTAAAATGTATGGGCTACGATATTAGCATTTATTTATTTATTTATTTATTTATTTTTACAAAAGTACTGCGCAACTCGGCGGATTCCAGAATGAAATACCTGTTGCTTTATTATTTTTGCCATGTATTCATGTTGTCTTAGTTGGATATTACTAAAGAACGTTTTCTGAGATACAGATTCACCACAGCGATACTGTTTTACACTTGAGAGCTCATGTGGGGGAAAAAAAAAAAAAAAAAACTTACCACAACAAGGTTAGGCTGAGTCTTTGATACGTGTTTAATCGTCCTTCCGAAACGCACGTTGCATCCAGCGAATTCAGCTAAAACGTATCGATGTATTGTATCGGTGCACGCCGGATCAAAGTTTTAAAGGTTTAAAGCAAGTTCAGTCGTCCTAAAACATCACTTTTACAGCTTAGCGTAGACCACGGACAAGGCGAAGCCGCTGTGCATTTATCTAAAATAACATACGTTTTCACTATAAACGCAACCGGGTTTTCCTCACTGTGTTCCTATCGCCGGCAAAGCAAATCTGGACGCGTATTTCCAGACGAGCACCACCACTTACTATAATAGTGTTTAACCACAGAGCTAAATAAGAACTCCAGTCCAATCGCCATGCGTCAATTCGCGCAATGCATTGTGGACCGCGTCAAGGACGTCGCTATAGGTTATCCCATCAATCTTCAGTTTCATGCACCGACCGGCTTCAGGTTATGTCAATTTATGAAAGTTTTTGTGAGTTTGCGCAGTGGAAAGAAAATACGTTCCAAATTGATTTTTTTATTTAATAATGTCTATACGCTCATGACTTCACTGAGCCCAATTGTTGGATTAGGCTACTTGTATATCTCGATGGCGGTAAATCCGGTATACGTTTCAGCGCTATATGGATACCTGCAATGACGTTGCCTCTGCAACAAGCACACCGTTCTCTTACGTTCGAACGTTTCGTCTGCTGAATAAATTCACTCTGAAAGTTTTGAACATTTCTAAATCCCCTGGAGCAAGAGCGGTGGTTATAAACTCCGTCAGTTGATAGCAGTGTGATAAAACATGTGATTATCCGTAGTTTGCTGGGTGCGTAGTGCAATTGCCTGTCATACAGTCCTTATACCTTGTCCTTATAACTTGCTGCATTCAAATGAAATGTTATGTCCCGGTCCGTTTCTGTTTAAAAATGTTTACGTTTTGATTTGGTGCTTTTAAATATGCTCCGTGTAATCCCAGATTATCAGCGAAATGGGTGTGGTAGATACTACCAAAATGAGTCACATACAACTCACACACACACACTGGTATTACTGTAGCTGAGATTTTTTGTCAAGTTATCCCATCATTATATAAATTTAGCTCTCAACTGCTTTCCTCACCTGATGTTGCCTGTGTGAATTTTTGCACTGTAGGCATGCAGTATTATATTTGTACTAAATTTGTAATATAATGAATTTTCATGGCTGTTAAATTTAGATGACAGTGATACACAGTATGTATATGAAAATTAATCATACATAACCAGAGTATAAAACTTTTTTCATTTACCTTTCAGTAGGGATTTTTAAATCAATGTGAGTGTCTCCAGTAATAAAGTTCAGATAAGTCCTTATGTTTTAATTTTTTATCTTGTGAGAAACCGCTCTGACTCACCAAACGGCTGAAGTATCGGAGTGGTGAAGGAGCGCGTGGGTAATGTAGTCTTACCTGGTGCTACTGGAACGGGATTCGTTTAATGATATCTGAATTATCTGACTCCAAAATAGCGTTTTAACCTTTCCTCTGTGCTAATGGTTATGCATAGACAGAGGAGACTGCTTTCTGCCAGTAGTGTGTCTCTGTACGGATCGCTGTCTGTCTTGGTAGACACAAACGTGTCTTTGGCATGTGTAGCCTGCATAGATACAGTTATGTACCCTGCTGTGACACTAGTGTACAGGCGAGTGACTATGGGGTGCACATATACTGAGTTGCTTTAAACAGTCCACACTGACTTGCACTATTTTTGTGTGAACTCACATATACTATACTTTGAAATATATTTCAAATTTCAGTTTGTTACGATGGTAAATAGCAAGCAGCCAGCAATTTGTAGATGCAACTAACCAACTGTTAAACCAAACGGTTGTTAAAAATCATTTAATACCTTACAGGATGAATGGCACTCAAATTAATCAGCCTGTAATGGATCATATTACCATAGAATATCCCAACCGATGGACTTTTCAAAATCATTTTTTCATTTTCTTAAAAGTATTCTCTCCCCTCATGGAATAAATGACTGTTAAAACACACTGTAAGCGACTGCCAGCAATCTCGCCATTCAGCCATTGCTGCTGAGGCAATCGGGCGCCATCGGTAGTTTCTTTCAAACTGAGATAATGGCGTAATTTTAAGTAGGTAATTACTGTCGCAGATAAGGGCTAGCCAGCAATTAGGGGACTGCAGAGACGTGTGGATGGCATACCTACACTTACGACAAACACATTCAGCTGTGGAATTAAAACCAATTTATTAGTGATCTGTACAGCTAGTCCATAAGATCTTACAGCTGAAATTTACTGGAAAGGAAAACAGAGCATTTAACTAATAATACAATGAGTGTCTTATTTAAAATATGAACCAAAATCTGACTGGTACATTACAGTAGTGAAAAGAAGATTAGGATCTCATGAAACAAAAACAAAAAAACTGTTACAATGATGGGCTACAATGATGTCAGGGACTCACTGGTTTGAACCATTAAGTTAATTGTGGAGAGCAAACCCTTTTGATTGGTTCCAGCGTGTCAGTGATTGACAGGTCTTTGTAGCTCCACCCAGTATGGGGGAGGGGTTTGCATGCAATGGTTCTCTCCCCTGGTTATATATTAAGTCTCCTCTTGATGCTAGCCATGCCCAGTACAGACGATGAGCACCTGGTTACATCATATTCCAAAGCAGCGCTAGCAATCATGGGATATCGGCAGTGCGAGGCTCCTTGATTAGACCACAGCTGAACACAGTCAACAGTTACCGTTCAAGTGCTTGTCAATAATGATTTTTTTTATTTTTTATGCCAGACTCACATATGATTAAATGAATAAATAAATAAATAAATAACAAGTTTGTATGAAATACAGAAACAGACAGGGCCTTCCCCGAAGCAGGTTCTGTACCACAGCAGTGAACCTCCCTGCTTGCAGACGTTGTGTTTCCACAGAGGTGGGGGGTCCACAGAGTTTACGCCCCCCCCCCCCCACAGAAGCCCACAGCCGGACAGGGCTGGGGATACAGCACGATATCACTGAGCAGCAAAATGAGTGCAAATATATATCTTAGCAGTTTTTATATATTTCAGCAGTTTTTATACATTTCACTGGATATGTCAATATTAGCAGTTATGCACGTATGATTTCATGTTCAAAAAGACATTTGAGTCTGCGTGCATGCGTGTGTGTGTGTTTGTGTGTGTGTGTTTGCGTGTGCGTGCGTGTGCGTGTTGAGACCAAGTTTTCTTACTCTTTATGTTCAGGTTACAGGTAAGGGAATAGCTGTGACACAAGGCAGAACAGGTGTGTGTTTTACTGGATGTGGGCTACATACTCGTTTAAGTTGCTTGAAGGATGTTGGGTGTGCGTTTCATAAAAAGGAAAACAAAAACACATGCAGAGGGGTACAGTGGTTGAAAAAACATGTAAACGTGTAACCATACAGACAGTAAAACAAGCAAAACAACAACAAAAAAAACTGCAAAATGCAAGTCACGTAGTGCAGAGCAAGACCTAGCAATTGATGATAGCGTCTTTTAGTTAGAAAAAAAGAAAGAAAGAAAACAGGACGAGGGTAACTTTAGTCCATGAACCCGCCGTATCTCTTGTCCGCGCCCAGCGAGCCGGCTCCTTCCTCGGGGCCCCAGGCCCTCTTGCTGAGCCCCTCGTACGGTTTCTTGTTCTCCTCCCAGTTGGGGCTGCCCACGCGCCGCATGAACCCGCCGTAGCGTTTCTGCAGCGCCCTGACTCCGCCCCCCAGCTCCGCGCTGTGCGTCACGCCCCCGTGCCGCTGCTCTCCCTCGCCCCCGGCCCCCCCCTCGCTGCCCCCCCCCTCTCCGGCCCCCCCCTCCCCGCTGGCCGCCGCCGCCGCAGCCAGGAGCTCCTTCAGCGCGCCCAGGCGGCCCCCGCCGTCGTCCTTCTTCATGAAGCCGCCGTACCGCTTGCCCAGCTCTCCCGCCGTTTCCACGGCGACCTCGGCGGACTTCTTCATGAACCCCCCGTAGCGGCGCATGAAGCCGCCGTAGCGCTTGGCCAGCTGGTCCTGTTGCTCGGCGACGGCCCGGCCCGGGTCGCCCTCCTCGGCCGGGACGTCCCGGCACAGGCCCAGGGACTTCACCGTGCTCACCCCCCCCTCGCACTCCTGCACGCACGTCTGGAGAGAGGGCAGAGCGGACGCAGTGTCAAGGTTTCGCTTTTTGTTTGCTCGTTTTGTAGATGTCAGCTGACCACGTACAGCCCTGCAGGCCAACACCGTGGCTCCACATGTTCAATCGCTCTGTTCCAGCACAAACTGTATATCATATTAAACTCTCTTTTTTCCTGTCGGACACTTGCAATAAACCAGTTGCCCACTTGTAGTACACACTACAAATACACCCCCTAAAACACATTCCAACTTCCAACCCGCTTTCAAATAACTCCAGTTTTGCCTTATCAGATTTGCGTTGCCTAAATGGTTGCCATTTGTCATAGATTTGGGCACATTATATCATGCTTCAGTGAAACAGTAACTTTGTTTTTCATCAATGCCGAGATTATCATATTATTATCGCTGTATTTTAGTAAATGGCAGCTATTTCATCTACTTTCTGGGACTAATGAAATGATGACATTAGTAGTAATAGGCTTGAGAAAATAAATCCGCTAGTTTACTGCAAATCCACACATTCAGTCTGATAGCCTTTCAACTTTAAAGTGAAATAGAACATCAGTACTTTAAGAGGCAAATTGTACAACAGAACTACTCTAGTCTAGACTGACCACTTCCAAGCTCAATCAAGAAAATAAAAAACAGCTAACACCCCTGCAAGAAGAACACTCAACTCCACACACACACACAAACAACAGCAATTTCATCAAAACCACTACGCCTGTGGTTAAAATGGTTCTCTCTTGTGTTTTTCCGACAAACAGCTTGTCCCCCCCCCGTTCCTCCCCCGGGTCATTTTAGATAGAATCCACTTTACAGCCCCTACTGCGCCCTCGATCCAGTCTGTGACAGGCGGGCGATGGAGGACCGGTCTCATTTCCCGTTAAATCTGCTGGATGCACTGCGTTTTATTCTCCTAAAAAAAACTGCTCATTTGTTGTGCTTTGGCACATTGGTTTTCCTGCCTGTGCCGTTTATCTGCTGATGTGGCGTTAATGAAGCAACTGCACACTGCAGAACCACGGTCAGTATCCCCTGCGTTCCCTTACTGAAGCAGCGCTGGTCTGTGGGGTCAGTCAGTATCCCCTGCGTTCCCTTACTGAAGCAGTGCTGGTCTGTGGGGTCAGTCAGTATCCCCTGCGTTCCCTTACTGAAGCAGTGCTGGTCTGTGGGGTCAGTCAGTATCCCCTGCGTTCCCTTACTGAAGCAGCGCTGGTCTGTGGGGTCAGTTAGTATCCCCTGCGTTCCCTTACTGAAGCAGTGCTGGTCTGTGGGGTCAGTCAGTATCCCCTGCGTTCCCTTACTGAAGCAGTGCTGGTCTGTGGGGTCAGTCAGTATCCCCTGCGTTCCCTTACTGAAGCAGCGCTGGTCTGTGGGGTCAGTCAGTATCCCCTGCGTTCCCTTACTGAAGCAGTGCTGGTCTGTGGGGTCAGTCAGTATCCCCTGCGTTCCCTTACTGAAGCAGCGCTGGTCTGTGGGGTCAGTCAGTACCCCCTGCGTTCCCTTACTGAAGCAGCGCTGGTCTGTGGGGTCAGTCAGTATCCCCTGCGGTCCCTTACTGAAGCAGTGCTGGTCTGTGGGGTCAGTCAGTATCCCCTGCGTTCCCTTACTGAAGCAGCGCTGGTCTGTGGGGTCAGTCAGTATCCCCTGCGTTCCCTTACTGAAGCAGCGCTGGTCTGTGGGGTCAGTCAGTACCCCCTGCGTTCCCTTACTGAAGCAGCGCTGGTCTGTGGGGTCAGTCAGTATCCCCTGCGTTCCCTTACTGAAGCAGCGCTGGTCTGTGGGGTCAGTCAGTATCCCCTGCCTTCCCTTACTGAAGCAGCGCTGGTCTGTGGGCTCAGTCAGTATCCCCTGCGTTCCCTTACTGAAGCAGTGCAGGTCTGTGGGGTCCGTTATTTTGTAGGTCTGTCTCACTGTTGGGACACCATCAGTGAAAGGGGGTGTGGTGAATGATGTAGATGCTCGTGGGAGTAGAGAGATTTTTTAAAATCACTTTGTTTTGTTTCTTCACCCCTCCCCCTCCCCCTCCCCCCCCCCCCCCACACCCATGAAACTGTCCCTCCCCAGTGATGCACTACCCTGTGGGACTACTGACCACATACTGGATCTGTGGTTCTCATCCTCGGTCCTGGGGACCCCCGGTGTACACTGGTTTTCCTTACAACCACAAAAACAAGCTGTTCGTTTCTCTTAATTATATTCTTTTCATGCTACAGGGATTATTTACCCTCTTAAGCAAAACTATGTTGAAATTTAAGAATGATTACATAAAGAGGGTCCAGAATTAATCAGATTAAAGAGGCTAATCAACAGGCTCATAGCTGCTGAAAGCGTGGACACCTGGCCACTAAAACTGACCACCTGGAACGACGAATTCAAAGACAAGCCAGACCTGCACTGTGTTAATACGTTTAAGGGAAAGCGCTTAGACAGATGTATTCGGCAACTTAATTAATTCACCTCAGTCTTTAATTTTATCTGTCAAAAAATGTTGTTACCTCTTTTTATGTAATTGTTTGCAATATAGCACAATAAGCACAATGTGACTTTCATTCTTCATGCCATGCATAGTAATTTCTCACATAATACGGCTTAAGAGGATAAACAGTTCCTCCTAACATGAAAAGCACTTAATTAAGAAACATTAACCGCTTGTTAAAATTCTGGGATTGCAGTTGTAGTTGGAATGAAAACCAGCACACCCAGCGCGCCCCCAGGGCCAAGTATGAGAACCCCTGCACTGCGCCATTCTGGCTCCACACGGGGCCCCAGGGCCGAGTATGAGAACCCCTGTACTGCGCCATTCTGGCTCCACGCGGGGCCCCAGGGCCGAGTATGAGAACCCCTGCACTGCGCCATTCTGGCTCCACACGGGGCCCCAGGGCCGAGTATGAGAACCCCTGTACTGCGCCATTCTGGCTCCACGCGGGTCGCCAGGGTCTTCTGGTTTCCACCTTAGTATCAGCAACCAATTCAGACCCAAGAAACCAGGTGAGGTGAGGTAACTGTGTAATCGACTGGCTTTAACTGATCAATTAAGTGCCGAGTAACGAGAAAAACCAGCAGACCCTGCGGCCCTCCAGGACCTGGAGTGAAGACCACTTTACTAGAAAGTCACACGCACACACTGGAGCAGTATCTTAACAGGATGAACCACCCAATAACCAATATCTGCTGCACTTGGGGGTCCAGGATCTGAGGTGATAATAGCCTGCCACCATTTTGTCTTTTTTGTCTCGCTGAGCTCAATGCTACAGCAGTTCAGAGCTGCCTTACCTTTGCCCTGTTCAAATAATGTGTGATTATTTTATTGGGACAGGATGCATTGTCAGAGTGAAATGTTTTTAACACATTTCTCATACGGTCTCATATGGTCATCCTTAATTTAATAGCTTAAAATATGGAATATTTCAAAATTCACAAGACATGACCTAAATCCATTCTTATTCTGTGTGAATAAACACTGTATTCTGTATGGCAGGTGATTGGTCATCCTTAATTTAATAGCTTATGGCATATTTCATTGACCTAAATCCATTCTTATTCTGCGTGAATAAACTCTGTATTCTATATTCAAGGTGATAAACAGATGTGTTGCTGTGTGTGAGTGTGTATGTGTGGGGGGTGTTGGAATACA
This sequence comes from Anguilla anguilla, assembly GCF_013347855.1. NCBI lineage: Eukaryota > Metazoa > Chordata > Actinopteri > Anguilliformes > Anguillidae > Anguilla > Anguilla anguilla. Next base: position 1,373,962 of record NC_049208.1, on the reverse strand, counting down.
GTGAATGGTACATTATGGTTATTATCTGGATGTAATGAAGTACCATTTGTGGGAGTACATGAGATTAGATTTTTCACATCCAAAGGTCATTTATTCAATTTTCTGAGAAGCTGAAGAAACAAAACAACGTGATTTTACAAAATCTAAACATATAGGACAAAGAAAATCCATATATAAAGGATGAAACAGCATTTTCTTCCCTTTGTAAGGCCATTCATACAGCTATTGGGTGCATGTACTTTCACGCGTATTGTGTGTGTGTGCGCCCTAATATTGCACTGCCCTCTAGTTGTGAAAAAAAAATCATTGTTAATGACATTTAAATTAACAGCAGACATGTCGGTCATTATAAATGTTACCGTCTTATGGTCCATGCAAAATATAACAAACCTTGTTTAACTCCCATTGTGCTTGCTGGGGTGATGGATGTTATATCACAGGCATCTTCTACCAAGAATAAAACCAACCCCAACCCCATTCTTTATGCACAGGAACATGTTTGGTGTTAATTCAACTCTTAACAGAGTACTGTACATATGAGTCCAATAGGGAACTTATGTACTCTGTAAGAGTTGATTTAACACTGAATATTCTACTGTGTGTGCAAGGCTGCTCTTAATAGTTACTGCATAGTGGAGGTAGCTCGAACTGAGGCAAATCTCTAAGCTGTTCGTTTCAACTGCAGGCTATACAGGTATAAGCACTACTAGTAGATTCAGTAATACTTGTACAGTTTTAGCCAATCGACCACTCGTATAGGTCTTATAAAATGTTTTATGACATGTGGAACAAAGGTGCATGTGTACTGTAACACGTATCTTACCTCAATATACACAGAGCATCAAATTAGCTTTTAAAAATATATCTGAGGAAATTATGCGGATATGCTTAATTGGAATGCTCAGTCAATCGAAAGAGAATGTGATCAAACGCCTAAAGATAAACAAGGACAACCCGGAGACTTCATGCAGACTATTCAAACTAAACATTTTGGAATATAACTTCCCTCCAGATATTGGTTCGAAAAGCACATATGAATGGGAATTAATCCAATAATTATTGCATAATCCAATAATTTTGTCCAGTTTACTAGTCCCAAAAATACAGACAGAGACGCGGGGATAATGTGTAGCGTGACATTACCAACAGAAATGTTTTTAAAAGTTTGTAGAAAGTGACGTCTGTGAGTAAAACCTCCGTCTTTACGCACGGCGATAATAAGTCAAGTTTGTAAACTGGTCATACTTACAATCAAGCTCAAGTCCGCCTGTCGGCCCTGCAGACGGAAGAGACAGAGCTCGCACTCCTTCTCGCAGTCGGCTCGGACCGTTAGTGCCAGGCACGCGCCCAGAACCAGCGTCCAGCAGCGGTTCACCAGTGGCGCCATAGGCTGGGAACACAAGTGGTCTAACTTCAAAAACTAAACAGAATGTCCCGTTTTTATAGTAAGAAGATGCTCCTATATTATATTCTTATAAATAAAAAGGCAACTTTCTGGGTTTGATAACATTGGGGGGGGGGGGGGGGGGGGGGTTATATAAAATATATATTAAAATATATATCCATCTTTTGCCCTCAATCACTGATTTTAAGTGCTCAATTTAAAGGAAGAGTAGATAAATAAGAGACATCTGACCCAGTAATTTGGAGTGCATTGATACATGCGATAATTTGTTAACACATTAGATACAAATGCGCAACAACAACAACACAAACACAACACAAGCACTGCAACTCACCTCTGAAAGCAGTGGGTTCTACCGCTGTCCGGCGAAGTTTCGGTCCGCGCGAATGCGGAATCGGGCTTGCACCAGATATTCAACAACTTCCCTTGGTAGAAAAGATTGTAGAAAATCGGCCACGGCTAAGTCCAATCGCCACTCTTTTAGTCAGACTCTTGAAAACCCGCGGCTGCAGATCTTGGGACACGGACACGTGCACAGCCCGCTAAAACAGCTCCGCGCGAGCACAGGACTGGATTCACCAGGGACGGCGACGACTGAATGCGGTTGATGCGCCGCAGAGAGACTTAAATATGCGGGGACAGGTCAGTGGCCTAAAGTAATTCCCAATAGCGCGGGGAGGATTTCCTGACGTCGAATGACGTAGACAAAAAGTATGAATTATCTGATAGTCTACTGTTGGAAACTGGCAACGGCGCGTAATTGAGAATCGGAGCGAGATGTATTGGTATTCCTATACGAAGCCAGAGGGGTTATTTCAAAGGCCATCCCCATGCACACAGGCTGCTCTCTAAACTCCTTCTACTTTCTGGTGTTGTTCTGCTGCCATTTACCAACGCTTACATAAGTACGTAAGGTTTGCAGTCATATGGTGGTATGGTCGATTCCCAAGTGTGACAATGTCACTGCAGTTTGAACCTGTTTAATCAAAGTGAAGCTAGATGGACCTGATTGAGCTAGGAGTTAGAACGAGAAACCACCACGACTGAAAACGTTCACCCGAATTACTTCAGGCAAAAGCCTAGATGTAGGAAAAAGCTACTTGGAGACCTAAGATCGCTTGCCTTGGATGAGTGTAGAAAGGCAATAACTATCATAGGTGTCCGTTTTGTGATTCATTTTCACGACGAGCCCGAAGCGTTCTCCGCAATATAAGATTGTTTATAGTTAAATTCAAACACATTGTGCAGAAGAAAATAAGCCTGAACTCCACGAGGTCTTCCGTAAAGCCTAAGAAAGCCCGGAAGTGTTGGATCAAGGGGTGTTCTCTGGAAACATTAAAAAGGAGATCCCTGTTCCATTTCATGTTATGAATAAGTACCATTACGCTGAACGAATAGTCATAGTAACACAACAGTGTAGAGGTATTGGTTAATATACTTCAACCAAAATCACACTGATGTTATCCTTGGTTATACTGAAATCTAACTCAGATGAAATGGGGGAGACGTGATGTGATGTGTGAAGTTTGTTAGTTTCATGATTAACAGAATAATTCATTCTAATGAAAACGAACGTCATCGTGGCCGTTAAAGAGAATGATTGCGTTGATATCCGACCTTATTTCCTAGAAGATACACTCATTAAAACGGGCTCAGTTCTTATCGCCTTTTGTTTGCCGTAGTATTATTACTGTGGCTGTAAAAGCAGGAGATAAGGTTTGACAATTTAAATGTGTACTGCTGGTCACTGACTAGCGGGCGTGCTTATGGTTTGTCGCTGATCAGGGGCCGTTGACTCGAGAATTTATTTATTTATTTAATGTTTTTTGATAGGGACAGATACATTTAAACATAGACTATTGTCAAACAATATCCAATGCAATGTATCACAGTATTTATAGCATATGCTAATTGTCCCTAGATGGGCTCAAGTCTGTGACGAGTTAAAAAGAGATGAACTCGCGACGTGGCCGATAATGAAAACATGCGTACGTACGTGATAACCATCACGCGCGCCGTGGAAATTCTGTGGAGTTTTTTTTAATGGAAAGTAATTTACACGATTGTTGATTCCTGGAACGAATTATGACAAGTCATTTACTGTTGCTGTCAGGTTGAGAGCGAGCTTTTATGATTCCACGAGGGCACGAGGGCTCTTCAGTAAATTCGTACATTTCTCACAACTGGAGCATTTGGTGACAAACTCTGAAAAATCCAATTAATGTTTCTTTGGTAATTAGGCTACTTGTCATTTCTCTCTCCCAGCTGTGATGTTATCACGCAGTAAAATTGGATATAAAGACAGGACCGATTAAGTTCTGTAATTCTATTTTAAAAGCAAAAACTGAAAATAAACGAACGGAACCCTAAACGGCGCATTACATTTACATTTACATTCACGTTTGTAGTTTACATTACATTGAGCAAGTGCGCAAAAGCAACGCATTTAGTTTAGGCAACGGCCAGACGTCATGCTAAGTCATCTTTCACAGCTGATAGTAGCAGTTGATAGATAATCTATAACATAGTTAAATGCCATAGTCAGTGCAAGAGCAAGATTGAAAATGTAGCGCCTTAAGAAACGAACTCGTTTGAGAGTATTGTTAGTGGCATAGGTGTATTTTGTCTGATTGTGTACGAGAACAGCAGCTGTCACAGCTGGCCCTGGGGTTTCGGAGGGCCGGAAACAAGAATGTCGTTGTGGCCCCAAAGTTCTCCAGCATAAATCTCACCCACCACTTAACCCTGAGCTGTGTGGCGCAGGGAGAGCTGTGTGTGTGGCGCAGGGAGAGCTGTGTGTGTGGCGCAGGGAGAGCTGTGTGGCGCAGGGAGGGCTGTGTGGCGCAGGGAGAGCTGTGTGTGTGGCGCAGGGAGAGCTGTGTGTGTGGCGCAGGGAGGGCTGTGTGGCGCAGGGAGAGCTGTGTGTGTGGCGCAGGGAGGGCTGTGTGGCGCAGGGAGAGCTGTGTGTGTGGCGCAGGGAGGGCTGTGTGGCGCAGGGAGAGCTGTGTGTGTGGCGCAGGGAGGGCTGTGGCCGTGAGCGTCTGAGTGTTTACGCCAGCGGCCCGGCTCTGACGGCAGTCTTTATGAGTCAGCCGATGAGCGGGCAGGAGAGCCAGCGAGGAAAGGGTCGCAGCGCTCCAGGTGTCCGGGTGTGCTGCTCAGGACCACAGCACTGGAGTGGGAGGATGCTCAGTAATAAAGACTTTAGTGGAGGAAACATCACACCCACTACTGTGGGCCTAATGCTTCCTAATTTCATTTGACAATGAGACGCATTCCAACAGCTGTCTGAGGCTGTTTGGCCTTTCTCTGTCAGGCTATGACTCCTAAACCATACACTCACGTACAAACACACACACACACACACGCTCTCTCTCTCACACACACACACACACACACACACACACATGCACACACACACGCTCTCACACACACACACACGCTCTCTCACTCACGTACAAACACACACATACACACACATACACTCACACGCTCACACACTCACACACACATACACTCACACGCTCACACACACACCTTCACACACGCTCACACACACACACACATACACTCACACATTCACACACACACACACACACACACACATACACTCACACACACACAAATACACACACATACTAACACACACTCACACACACACACACACTCACACGTACACAAATACACACACATACTAACACACACTCACACACACACACACACTCACACACCCAGCATGTACCATATATTTGATCGTTCACTAGTTTGACAATCCTGTACAGGAAAAGGGTTCAATGTTCTTTTCCATACCCCATTGTACCCCCCCCCCCCAGCTCATTCTCTCTCTTTCTCTCTCTCTCTTTCTCTCTTGCTCGCTCGCTCGCTCTCTCTCTCAGTTTTATAGTTTCAATCACCTCAAATCTAATTTCCTGTGGTGGGAAGTTGTTTCTATCCGTACAGTAATTACTGTGTCACTCACGCCCGTAATTCGTATTCACTTCGATGGAAAGAGACAAAAAAAATGAAGGAGTGACAGGATGTTTAATTAACTGACTGGTTCTTTGATGTAAGGAGCTGCAGGCATTATTAATTTAGCTCATTTGTTCAGTGGCCTCGGGGCACCCGGTGATGCTGAAGTGTTGGACCCCACGGACAATAACTGAAACTATTAATGATAAGCTCTTAAAGTCATCTGAGAGCACTCTCTGAGCACTGTTTGGAACACCCATCAAATGACAAAATGGCTGACTGACCGCTGATTATTTACATGTTCAGGACTGTTGTTGTTATAGTACAGTTCCCAGTCAAAACAGATCTTTACCTGGTTCAAACATAGTAACCGTGCTCAAAATGGCCTCCCCACTAAAACTTTCCCAATTGCTTGCTTTCAAATTTTCAGCTCACCTCCATCGAACATTCATAATATATATGATAGGATAGGACATAGAGAAGGGAAAACCCATCCTCAGCCAGCGTGAAGCTTCTGCGTATCTGCACATATTTCTGTTTTTGCTTCCCACTCTACGTCTGCCATTTGGCAAAGTATTATCCTCAGTAAAATCAAGGAATGATCGTGGAATATGTTTCCCATCTACTCTGAACACACGATAAACAGCACAGCTATAAAGAGGTTGTGAAGCTTGTGTGTAGACGTCATAAGTGTCAGTCTGTTTGACGTGCATACATCACATCCCTCAGTTTACAGGGCACCGCCTGAGGTGTTAACGTTCCCCCCTCGTCAAACACAAACAGGGTGTTTGTCCTCAGTGCCTGGAAGCAATATGATACGGCATTTCTTGAAATAAGCTAATAAAAAATGAAGTAAAGTTAATTATGATTACAGCAGAGGATTGGCTCCTGTTTGCTCATCCTATTAAAGGGGCTCGTAGGAGATGAAGGCAATTTGGTCTCTGTTGACCGTTCATATTCCGGGTCAGTGCGTGAGCTGCAGAGTGAGCCTTAGAGGGACGAGTCATTTGCAGCGCACCCGGTCCCGTGCTCTCTGGCGCCCCCTGCTGTTGCCTCTCCTTCCCTGGCAGAGTCTGGTGGTGGTTTTGTTGGGTGTTCGGGCCAGGTTTCCCATTCAGGTTCAGGTGACTTTATTTGTACCCGTAGGTAGATTTGGTTTGCAGTAGAGTCATCCATCTTGACACAATTTAGAAACAACACAGACAGTAGACAAACACAATAAAATAAATAAAATAAATAAAAGTACTCAAGATTCCAATCATTACTAAAACCACTAAAACTAAAGATTAAAAAAAAAAAAATAGATAGATAAAACCAAAAGATTGCTTCTATATCATCATACCATGACCTGCTTTCTTGTTTTCCTGTACAGTGCTTTTGTGACAGTGTTTCTGTATAAAGCACTATAAAAGGTCAAATTTAATTTAATTGTGTATGTTGTAAGGTTGTGTCTGGTGTGTGTGTGTGTGTGTGTGTGTGTGTGTGTGTTTATGTTTATGCAGTGGGCCGGGATTAAGCTCGTTTCTATGTGAACGGAGATTGAGTGCAGATGCAGTTAATTCATGTGCCAGACATGAGTGGTGGGTAATCTATAGATATCTGACTTCATTAGGTTTGAAGTTTTTACCATATTTCATAGCTCTTTCTAATTCTTTTAAAGAATTGCACGAGTTATGCTATAAATGTAATTAGGAGGAACAAATTAAATCAGAGCAACGCAGCAGTGAATAGGGAGTACCCGAAACATGCAACAAGAAACAAAAGAACAAACTGCATAAGACGTGCTGGTAGCATTAGCTAAGGACCGTCTGGTGCACTGCACACCAAAGCAATGGACCTAAGATAGACAGGAAGATAAATCCATAGCGTGAAAAGACAACATAATTAAAGTCAATTTTAAGTTTGGCTTGGAGCCCATGTGTCTTTTTATACATTACATTTCTATGACGCCTCCTCTGCTGGGGACTCACTGGTCATTTAAGGGGGGGATTTCAGGGGATTTTCTGTTGAATAAAGCACGAGTTTTTTATTCCATGACACAAACAATGAAAACACGTTGGTCCAAATTAACTTTAAGAAACTGCGGTAAAATAAAGTAATATTGCTTGGATAAACTCAATCAGTGTATTCCGAAAAAATCAATTTGGTTTCCACAGAAGGAAAAACTTCAGATTATATCCTAAATTCTCGATGAATTCGACACAATTTAGTTGTCTTTCACCAAATTCCATCAAGTATGCATATACCTGCATTGATCAGCATTTGAGAGTGTTGTGCTGTAGTTTACTGAAAATCATTAGTCGGAATATAGCGGCTTCTTTTGGCAATTTCCTGTCCAAAAAAAATAAAATAAAAAATAGAAGTGTAAGTTCAAATGTGATTTTTATGTGATGTCTTCTCTCCGAGCTGCGGCTCCGTCTACAAATAACCTCTTAAGTATGAAAACTGCTGCCGAGGGCGGTCGAGTCCACCTGCGCGTCTCGGAGATAATGAGCCCGGGGGATTTTGCCACTGGAGAAGTTGATGTCTGATTAGTGGTGGTCAGAATGCAATTTTTAGGTCTTTCATTTCAGTTACAGATCAGTATTAAAGGCTTATTTTAACTTCAGTTTGTGGTAACCTATGTAATCTAATTGTTCAGTAAAAATGCAAATATTTGTTACTGCACCGCTTAGTAAACGCTCTTAGTATACGCGATTCATAGAACACCGATTTAGAATTTTAAAAAATTAAAAAACATTCCAAAAAAACATGCTCTTCAAAGGATTAAATGAATCTAGGAATAGTGCATTCAAAAGTCGATGGAGCAAAATAACTATTATTATTATCATCATCATCATCATCATCATCATCATCAGGGCGGCACAGTGGTGCAGTGGGTGGCACTGTAGCTTCACCGCATGCAGGTTCGAAGTCCGGCCTGGCCTTTGTGCGGAGTTTGCATGTTCTCCCCGTGTCCGCATGGGTTTCCTCCGGGTACTCCGGTTTCATACTGCAGTCCAAAGACATGCAGGTAGGCTAATTGTAGACTGTAAATTGGCCTTATGTATGGGTGTGTGAGTGAATGGTGTGTGTGCCCTGCGACAGATCTTGCTTCTCGCCCAATGCAAGCAGCCCCCCGACCCCCCCATCCATGACTAGGAATAAGGGGGTTAGATGATGGATGGATGCAATAATACTAATAATAAAGATATTTGGGGAGGTACGGTCAAACTGACTGATTGTTCCTGCAGGTTGCCATCTGAAATCACTTCTCCAAATGTCAGCTCAACAGCAAAAGTGACGTCCTTTCCTCGAAAAGCCAGAAGTTTTAACGGTCGAAAACTATCGTGTCTGACCAAGACGATTTCTACTGTTCAGAAAGTGCGTCTCCATGGTGATGCTGAGCAGGAGCGTTTGCGCGCGTGGGGAGTCCATTTCCTCTGCGGATAGCCAGCCCTAAATGAGCTGGTGCAGCTGTCCTGATTTTTAAGCTTCTTACAGAATAGCCTACTACCTCCTGCAGACGTGCTCAGTGTGAGCGGTTCAGTCTGCCGATCAACGTTACTCTGGCAGATTTTCAGCGTGGCGGCAATGCGCTGATTTAAAAATTATTATTATTATTTTTACCTGACTGTGAGTTTAACAGCTTAACCTTTGATTTAGCCAGTTTAGATTTGATACTGGCTACAGTTTGCATTTGGAATACATGTGAAGCTTGTAATAACATTTTTTTTTGTTTTGATGTTTCAGTTGATGTTAACTGCTGCTGTGAAAATGAAATCTCCATATTTTGAGGATATGATTTTTGCACAGGAGGCAGACTTCTGTTGGTCTGTTTTAGCGCCAGGCCACTTAATGCTGGAACAGATATTTTGACAGGACGTGTCACATATTTGGATTTTGAATTTTTTAGGATTTTGAATTTTTTGTTGTGTTTGTTTTTTTTTTTGCCGTGATGCGTCATGATTTAATTTCACAGCTGACACCTCGGCAACTCCGGGGAAAGTCTTTGTGTGTTCGACTCGCGCAGAACGGGCAACCCGGGCTAATCCGCTTGTCATGCCGATAAGGAGGCGGCAATTAAATTAAATCGGAGCCATTTTTCTGAGGCACCTAAAAGCTAATTAACTTTGCGCTGCGACTGACATTCATGCTAAGCATTTTTATAGAAGTTCAGCTCCCACATAGATTAAAAGAGAAGAACAATGTATTCGATCAACGTCGCAGTAAGCTGCAATAAGCCTACGTGTACTTTTGTGAGCGATTCATGTTTCTCTTTCACGTTTATATATAAACACAAGTTTAAATATAAAGCTGTGCTATTTGTGATAAGTATATAGTTACCTTCCCTGGAGCAGTTGTACTAGCCACAATGCTTCTGTAGTGTTTAAATTGGGGTTACACAGTGTTAAAGGTCAGGAGGTCACACTGTTAAAGGTCAGGGGGTCAGATGCAGTAAATCAGGCGGGTGGGTCTGTCCTGAGGGTGACCCCATCATTCCTATCCCTTCTTCAAAGGGCAGCTTGCACAGTTAAAATATCCAGTGTTAATTCAAACAGAGCACATGCGAATCCAACAGGGACCATATACACTCCGTAAGAGTTGATTTTACACTGAACATTTTTACTGCATGGGGTGGATTTGCCATCTAACACAGATTCTGCACGCCAGGGGTGTACAGACAGAGAAGAGGTGTGGTCAGTGCCGCCTACCTTGTAAAAACTCAGTGAAAAGGATGCTGCTGTGTGTGATTGTCCATTAGCCGCGAACCTCATTCAACAGCTAGAGCAGGGCTGCCCAACCCTGTTCCTGGAGATCTACCGTCCTGTAGGTTTTCACTCCAACCCTAACAAAGCACACCTCACTCAACAGCTAGAGCAGGGCTGCCCAACCCTGTTCCTGGAGATCTACCGTCCTGTAGGTTTTCACTCCAACCCTAACAAAGCACACCTCACTCAACAGCTAGAGCAGGGCTGCCCAACCCTGTTCCTGGAGATCTACCGTCCTGTAGGTTTTCACTCCAACCCTAACAAAGCACACCTCATTCAACCGCTAGAGCAGGGCTGCCCAACCCTGTTCCTGGAGATCTACCGTCCTGTAGGTTTTCACTCCAACCCTAACAAAGCACGCCTCATTCAACAGCTAGAGCTGGAGATCTCTTTGAGCTGCTGATTAGTAGAGTCAGGTGTGCCAGATTAGGGCTGTAGCCTGTTAGCTCTTTGGGTATTCATCTCTCACATTCCCACACATCACTCCAGCACCTGTTTGGTACGTAGCCTTATCATTTCAGCAGGTACTCCATCAGTGCAATATGCTGGGTTTTGTTTTTTCTAAGCTGAGTGCTATTGCCAATGCTTATTTTCTGAAATACTCAAGCCAATACCCTGGAGAACTGTGAACACAGCAGTGCAGCTGGGTTCAGTGGAAACGTTTGATCGAACCTGTGGCATCTGCTGTTCTGAATTTAGATTTATCACAATATTTCCATGTTTTTTTTCTCCCACAGCATTTATTTTTAAAGCTTGCCAAGTCTACTGAAATTTTCACCTTAATTAATACCTGGTCATTGACCAGTTTAGTTCAGGCTAGATAACAGACAGGACAACAATTACCTTCTGTCACGGGCTGGCTTTCTCATCTGATGAGAAAATTGTTGCTCAATGAGACGTCAGCATTTTTATTTGGGGAAAGTCGGGGTTTTTTTTTTACTGTGGAAAATTACAGCCTGTTTAACACAGACTGACATAATTCTTGCAGTATGTGCTGCACAGTATTGAAAGTGCATTAGCAGCTGAATGTTTTTCCTTTAGGTTTTACTCAGGAAATGAATGATACCTGCCCCACAGAGCAGAAATGGGGCAGGTGTCACAGAGATGCTGAGATGCTGGAATCACAACCAGAGAGATGTTGAAATAACAGTCAGAGAGATTTTAGAATCACAGTCAGCGAGATTCTGGAATCACAGTCACAGAGATTGCAAATTCTAAAAATGTAAACATTACATATTAACATTCCAATAAAGAACAAAAACAAACACCTTTTTGGCATTTCTGTCTCTTTGAACCTCACGGGCCGCTCACGGATGCTGTGGCTTCTTTTACGCCCCGCCCTCTGGGGGCATGGTGGGATGGGGGGGTGGGGGTGGGTGGAGGGGACCTGTGTGATTGTCGCTGGGGGGCATCGCACCACAGGACCACCCCGGCTCTACCTGCGGAGCGGCCCTTAGCCGATGGAGAGGGTAATGGCTTCTGCTTTCCTCTGGAGGAGATAACACGTTAATAGGCCGCCGGCTGCACTTGGTGTCAAAGGTTTCGCAATAAAAGCGTGCACCATCTAATCACACGCTGCGTGTGTGCGTGTGTGTGTGTGTGTGTATGCATGTGTGTTCGTGCGTTTGTGTATGTGTGTGTGTGTGTGTATGCATGTGTGTTCGTGCGTTTGTGTATGTGTGTGCCTGTAGGCATGTGTGTTTGTGCATTTGTGTGTGTTTATGTGGGTGTGTGAATGTTTGTGGGTGTGTGAGTGTTTGTGTGTGTGTGTGTGTGTGTGTGTGTGTGCGTGTGTGTGTGTGTGTTTGTTTATGTGGGTGTGTGAGTGTGTGAGTGTGTGTGTGAGTGTGTGTGTGTGTTTGTTTATGTGGGTGTGTGGGTGTGTGAGAGTGTGTGAGTGTGAGTGTGAGTGTGTGTGTGTGTGTGTGTGTGTGTGTGTGTGCGTGAGTGTGTGTGTTTGTTTCTGGCACCTTTGACACACAATGGGCAGATCAATGTGAAACTAATCTGTCCAGGTGTCCCTGCAGACGCATCCACCCTGAGATTAGCTGTGTCCGCCAAGTTCTTTCCCTCAAGGAACTGATCTCTCGAGAAAGAAAGAGAGAGGGAGAGGGAGAAGGGGGGGGGATGGGGTGGACACAGACAGAGAGAGAGATGGAGGTTTGGACAAGAATACCCAATAATTTATCTGTGTACCTTGTCGACAAGATATCTGCTGACAATTTAAATCTATTTCATAATGATCACAGTTTGGCATGTGTACTGCAAATATAGCCACGTGTTACATGTTAATGCTCTAGGCAAGGAGCATGAAACTAATCAGTGTCTCTGCTGAAGACCGTTATGCTTCATCATTTTAATTGGTTGTTTAAGTTCTTAAGTTTTTTTTGTTTGTTTTTAAGTGTACATGCTCTTCAACTAATTTTTCATGGGGGTCAGATTTTTTAAAGGCAAACATGGGCCAGAATTGTTCTGATTCCTTTTAATAGAATAATACATTCAAAATTATGTTTATGTAATGAACAATGTAGTCATATTTTTGAACAGTCCATAGTGACTGTTTACCACAGAATTAGCATGAGCTTTGTATATCTTTTTTATGTCTACATGCCAGCCAATCAGAAAGCACGGCAGGTCCCTCTCACCCTGAACCAACCAATCACACTCCCTCTCTCCAAAACCTTCCAATCAGAGGGCAGGGCCACTTACCCATATGTATGATCATATATAATTATTATGTATCATGTCATAATAATCGTTTTTAATTATAATCACCAATGAATGACATTGATTCTGCGATAGAAATCTAAGCAGTGAAATGGCGATATGAATAAGTGATTTTAACAGTAATTACTGTAAAGGCAGAAAAAATTATTTTTCTCACGCTGAACACTATTGCACACATTTCCGCAACACCAGCGCTAAAAAAGCAAACAAAAACATCAAACAGACCTTTTTTTTTACATTCTTATGTATTTAATTTTATTTAAACATTGTGGAAACCTCTCGTTCTGCACTCGGTGATAACTGCATTATGGAGCAAATTAATTTTTCAATGAGGAAAATGAGGAGGATGATAATTCCCATGGCAACGACAGAAGCTCAAGGTTTACCTCACCTGGATTACTCCACCGCCCTGTGTTCCGTGTCCAATGGCTGGTTCCAGCACTGGCCTGTGCTGCAAGTCATTTAGTTCTGGGGATTCATTGATTAATAAACCACTGTCGCCTCACAGCAAGAACGTCCTGGGTTTGAATCCCGGCTTGGGGCCTTTCTGTGTGGAGTGTGCATGTTCTCCCTGGGTCCGCGTGGGGTATGGTGTCTTGCTCAAGGACACTTCGACATGCCCAGGGCGGGGTTTGAACCGGCAACCCTCCGACTGCCAGACAATCGGTCTTACCTCCTGAGCTATGTCGGACGTCGGATAGGCCTAGTGGTGTCCAGCCCTGTTTCTGGTGATGTACCGTCCTGTTGGCTTTTACTCGAACCGTAAAATAAGCCACGCCTCATTCAACAGCTAGAGCAGGGCTGCCCTGCCCTGCTCCCAGAGATCTCATTCAGCTGCTAATCAATAGAATCAGGTGTGCCAAATAAGGATTTAAATGAAAACCTTCAGGACCGTAGATCTCCAGAAACAGGGTTGGGAAGCCCTGCTCTAGCTGTTGAGTGAGGCGTGGCTTTGTTAGGGTTGAAGTGAAAACCTACAGGATGGTAGATCTCCAGGAACAGGGTTGGGCAGCCCTGCTCTAGCTGTTGAGTGAGGTGTGGCTTTGTTAGGGTTGAAGTGAAAACCTACAGGATGGTAGATCTCCAGGAACAGGGTTGGGCAGCCCTGCTCTAGCTGTTGAGTGAGGTGTAGCTTTGTTAGGGTTGAAGTGAAAACCTACAGGATGGTAGATCTCCAGAACTACAGACTGACTGGGTGGGGCTTATTGCTTTAGAGATTGGATGAATGTAGAGACAGTGAGGTAGACTTTAGCGTTTTTGGACACAGCCCTGGTTAAAATGCACTTGATTTTGTAAGTCATATTCAGTTTGTTTGGAGGATGTCAGAATTTCCAAGTTTCGATTTCTCCCATCCCCTAAAAAATTGAAAAGGAATTTTGGTGCTGCCGAGGTGTACACATAAACATTCCCAATGTTCACTGTATACCGACAGTAGACTCAACACTTGGCATTTAGCTTTATAGTCGCTGGCCATGTGCACATTCTTTATTGATTGTCTTTGTTTCCTCGTCCATCTTGCTGTCCTATCAGAGCGGATGTTACACTGAACGCTTTGCTGTGCACATCTATCGTTTCCCCAGGCGAGGGTTAACTGCCCCATTACCAGCCTCGAACCTGCAGACAGGGCGCTCTCCCCAAATGTGTGTACGGTCAGAGGAGTGGCATAAAGCACCGAGGATAATAAATGTCTGATCAGGAAAGAGGAATACGGGTCAAATAGAAAAGTACCGCTGATTAGGCAAGGCAAAGACAAGACAAAGAGCAAACAAAAAAAAACCTGGATGAGCAAAAACAGCCCATCCTTTTCCATCCCTGGACCCAGACAGCTGCCGGGTCTGCTGGGGTCCCCAGCCCTGGGCCCAGAGAGCCGCAGGGTCTGCTGATTTGTGTTTTCACTTTAAAATCACCAACCAATTAAGAGAAAAGAAAGGGGTGAGTTAACTGCATTACTGCCTGCTTCAATAGACTTAAGGACCAAGAACGGGAACCCCAGCTCGAGAATACAAATGAAAAAACCCACAAATAAATCTAACAAAAGCTGATGACAAGTACTCATCTGATCAACTACTCGAAGTGAGACAACAAACATTCTAAAACCTTGCCGCCCTCTCCAAAGCTTAAAAAAACAAGCCAATAAAATAAACTGATTTTATCTTCAGCCACGGACGGGTGGAGCATGAACTGTTCTATACGGTAGCCTACGGGCTGAGCTGGCAGTCCTAACGAACTTTATGAACTCGAATGAATCATAAGAGACGTCGTTATCTTGTTTCCTGTCCTATTTAATAACAGGACATGTGCGCATTTATTTTCCCTGGCCCGCTCGCTCTTTTTCCGTCATTGGGAGAACGGGCATTAGTTCGTTACGAGCTAATGCCCGGAATAGCTCGCAAAAGGGCCATCGAAGATCTCCATCGATTACTGTCAAGGGGCAGCAGAAGATGAAACATTTTATTTTACCTGTTCTTCACTGGCCTTGCGGTTTATGAAACAAGTTTCCTGTTCCTCTCTTAGTTGCTTGTCCTCAGAATTCCCTTTTTGTTCATAACTACACGTTTTTTTAAACACTTTATTGTAATTTATTGTAAAAAAAAAAAAAAAGAAAGAAAAAAAGAAAAAGTATTGCCCGGAAGTTAGATTTTTAGTGTGAGTTATGGCCTGGGATTATTGCAGAAAAGGATGACTACACTTTTGACAAGGGTTTGTAATCCTAATCCTGTTCAGCATTTAATTGATTAATTTAATGGATAAAGCAGTTGAAAATTCACAATGTCCGTTATTACAAATAGAACAAAGAAGCGCAAGGAAGACCCGGCTTCGAGTCGCAATCGCAAAAAGTATAAGGTGCAATTTTCTTAGAACCGCACTTGCAGTTTGCGTGGTTCGAGCTTCAACGTTGCGCCTGCCGCCATCCTGTGGTGAACAAGGGATAATGCAATTTAAAAGGACCTCTATTGACTACAAAGCCGTTCTGTAAAGAATAAATTACATACAAGATCCCTTACCAGCTCGTCAAGGTATTGTCGGTGTCACAGAAAAGCTTTGTTCTGTCATCGAGTCTTTATTAACACACATGGAAAGTTCTCGTTCAGTAGTACATACTGTCAATGTCGAATAACTCAATTGCTATAATTACGTTGGTTTAAAACTCCCACGAGGCTGAACTGTAATGTGTCGATAAACTGAAAAATAAGCAGCGTTTCGCCTTTTCAGGGAATTGAATTTTATATATAAGACAGGAAAAGCAGCCGAAAAGTTTCTTCTTGTGTACAGCCAGTCCTGATCACAGCCCGTCTGTCCCTTTAAAGCGGCCTTTCGCTTTTCCTCGTCCGCTCAGCAGATAAACACGCAGCGGGAATCCGGAATCGTCTACGTTACGATGATATTTCAGATTTCAATATTATGCCAAAGCACTTCCACAGCAGGACATCTGTGAGATCCTTTACAAGAGTCAAGCCAAGCAAAACATCCAAACAGGAGTGTTCCGCAAATATGAGACCTCCAAAAACTTTACCTGCCCCCCCCCCCCACCCCCCGCCCAGCTGCAGAGAAAGGCACCCGTGTCAGTGAATCTGTACTCCCCTACCCCCAGTTGTCTTAGTTTCTGGACACAATGCACTTAACAAAAAAAAAAAAAAAAAAACGCTGTTCATTTCCTTCCAAATAACTGCAAGTCACATCTCTGTCTCTCTCAGTGCAGAGTTAATGTCTCTGTTTCTCTCTCTCTCAGTGCAGAGTTAATGTCTCTGTTTCTCTCTCTCTCAGTGTAGTGTTAATGTCTCTCTCTCTCTCTCTCAGTGCAGTGTTAATGTCTCTCTCTCTCTCTCTCTCAGTGCAGTGTTAATGTCTCTCTCTCTCTCTCTCTCTCAGTGCAGTGTTAATGTCTCTCTCTCTCTCTCTCTCTCAGTGCAGTGTTAATGTCTCTCTCTCTCTCTCTCTCTTTCTCAGTGCAGTGTTAATGTCTCTCTCTCGCAGGCCCAGGTTCAGCTCTGTCTGTGGCTGTCGGCGCTCTGCAGTTTGGCCAGCAGGGCGCGGTGGTCCCGCCCCACGCTCGCCAGCACTCCGCCGTGATTGGCCTCCGCCGCCCGGTAGTCGATTTCCTCCCCCTTCAGCGTGGTCATGTGACCGCCCAGCGCTTTCAAAATGGCGTTCCCGGCGCAGACGTCCCTCTTCTTTATGTAGGTGATGTGCAGGTACACGTCGGCCTGCTCGTACTGCTCATCGGGGGGGTCCAGCAGAGCCAGAACCTTGTAGCCTAGCAACAGAGAGGACAGAGGAAGGGGATTAGACTGCAGCTACAGCTGTGCAAATGCACTGTATGCATGTTTGTATATGTATGGAAAAAATAAGCTGTGCACTAAAGAGCCCAGGGTTGCCCAACCCTGCTCCTGGAGATCCACCATCCTGTAGGTTTTCATTTCAACCCTAATTTGGCACACCCGATTCCACTAATTAGCAGCTCAATAAGATCTCTAGCTGTTGAGTGAGGTGTGCTTTGTTAGAGTTGGAGCGAGAACCTACAGGATGGTAGATCATCAGGACCAGGGTGGGTTAGGGTGGGGGTCAGGGCAGGGGTTAGGGTGGGGGGCAGGTGGGGGTTAGGGTGAGGGGCAGGGTAGGGGTTAGGGTGTGGGGCAGGTGGGGGTTAGGGTGGGGGGCAGGTGGGGGTTAGGGTGAGGGTCAGGGTAGGGGTTAGGGTGTAGGGCAGGTGGGGGCTGATGGTTCGGGGCAGGTGGGGGTTAGGGTGGGGGGCAGGTGGGGGTTAGGGTGAGGGTCAGGGTAGGGGTTAGGGTGTAGGGCAGGTGGGGGCTGATGGTTCGGGGCAGGTGGGGGTTAGGGTGAGGGTCAGGGTAGGGGGCAGGTGGGGGTTAGGGTGGGGGGCAGGTGGGGGTTAGGATGGGGGGGTACCTGCACCCCCGGCTGTGTGCACCACGGTCTCATTCCCAAAGGCGGTCTGGATGAATCGGGTGGCCTTCCCCGCGTGAGAGCGCGACACAATCACCTGCAGAGATCGCCCGCCGTGCGGGGCCCGGGGCTGCAGGTTCGAACCCGAGCCCACGAGCGCCCACGCTGAGGAGGAGGAGGAGGAGGAGGAAGAGGAGGACAGCAGGTTACCACGAGCAGGACAAGCGCAGCACAAGCAGCACTCCTGAGAAATACGGAGATGCGGACCGCTCTCGATTCTTTCGGTCATCTTAGTGCCGCTCTCTCCCTCCTCAGCTCCTCCATCGCAGCACGCACTAAGCCTCGATCCCGAAGCGTGACTCCTGAAGAGCGACTCCTGAAGAGCGACTCCTGAAGCGTGGCGGGGGAGTGGCGCTGGGCGGTGATGCTGCCTACGAGTGTGTACGCTCAGGAAAACAACACAAAACTCCCACCACCAGAGCCCTCCTGTGGACCGAATGCACTCAAGAGATGCGATTCTGTGCTCCCTGTACTACCACCAGCTAACAGCAGAGGGTGCTGAAACACAACACTTCATTTTTGCCGTACTACCTCTTTCGGCTTCATTGGTATCTTTCTCTGTCCACATACAGGGCTGCCAGACCCTGACAGGAAATGTTGATGAGTTGAAAAAGGAAAGGGAAAAATGTGTATGAGAGTCAGTGGATACATGGAAGTTTTAAAATGGGGTTATGGGGGACTGAAGATAGGGGACTTTCATCATTATTTAAAACTATATAAAAATCTGGCAACTCTTTGTCCCACGAGTGAAAACTAATGCCTACAGCAACTGACTACTGATAAACGCATGGCTAGGCGCTCATAGCTTTGTCAGCTAAAGGATTAAATATATAGTGTGTGTGTGTGTGAGCGTATGTGTGTGTCCGCGTGCATGTGGGCGTGTGTGCTTGTGTACGTGTGTGTGTGCTTGTGTGTGTATGTGTGTGTCCGCGTGCATGTGGGCGTGTGTGCTTGTATGTGTGTGTGCTTGTGTGCGTATGTGTGTGTCCGCGTGCATGTGGGCTTGTGTATGAGTGTGTGCTTGTGTGTGTGTGTGTGTGTTTCAGGGTGTTCTCAGTAGCTGACAGCGCTGGAAGCTTACCTGTGTACTCAGTAAAAGGTTTGTGGATCACCCCAATAACCGGAACGCCACTCACAGCAACACAGACCATCGTGGTGACGTGCTTCTGGAGGTTCTCTACAGAAGCCCAAAAGGGGAAAAACAAAAACAAACCATCATTTGAATGTTTGGTAAGTACCGCTGTACATCAACACAACAAATCTTTTTAAGAGCGCGCGAGCACATACTGGTGTACTCCTGAGCGGCGTCCAGAGGGTCGATCCACACGGTGATGTCATCGGCCGACACCTCTCTGCCTTCGCCAACCAGCTGCAGGTCTGCCGGAATCACGTGATTCCAGACGCCCGCCTCCTCGCCTCCGGCCGGAGCGCGCTCCTCCGCGTTCACCTGCCACGCGTCACGAAGTTAACACGCTACACACACGCTACACACACGCTACATACACACGCTACGCACACGCTACGCACGCGCTACGCACGCGCTACACACACACTACACACACGCTACACACACGCTACACATGCGCTACACACACGCTACACACGCGCTACGCACGCGCTACACACACGCTACACACCCGCAGCTGCGGCCATTCTCAAAAGTCATCTGGACACGCTGAGCCACGTCTAAGTCAGTGGTCTCCAACCCTGGTCCTGGAGAGCCACAGGGTTCTGCTGGTTTTCGTTTTTACCTCAGAATCGGTAACGGTTCACTTTCTGATATTTATTCAGCTTTAGTGAATGTTTCAGAGACAGTGTTCCATGTCAGACGAGGGCCATTTTAATGGACCTGATAGATTTACAGGGACTGGTATAGGGACATTTGGGGGTTCAATGGTCTAAAGTAAAGAAACACACTTTAAATAGGCTACCTCCAAAGCAGATAATACTTTATCCCTCTGGAGATTGTACATGTGCACATTACCAAGTAATTTTCCAAAAAACTATGTATGATCTTATTCTACATGCATATAATAATAGTCAGTTAACTTTATTTATATTTGTGTCAAAATAATTTATAATAGCGCAGCATTCCCTTAAAGCCACTTTTAAAAATGTGTTTTCAATCGGCGTAATATGCACTTTTATTTTGAAAGACTTTTAAACCGGAAATCTCTCCTAAAATAGTCAGCGTCAGGTAGATAACTAGCATTTAGCAGTATTTACACATATCTCGGAATCATCGTGGCTTTTCACGTCTATTGAACAGCTGCGCACTTTCTGTCTGGTAGTTTGCAACTGGTAAATTTGATTTAGCACCAATTCACGAAGCTTTTACTGTCGACTAAATGCAACCCCGTACCCCCACCCCTATCCCACCCCACCCCTGAGCTAGGGGGGCTCACCTGCAAAAAAGGAAATGTGTTTTTTATGAGGTGATACATCTTTCTGTGAGAGCTCTGGTCTCCCAGCGCTATCTTTTCGCTCGCGCCTCCCTTGGTTTTTCCGTTGGACTTCTCCAAAGGGTTCTCCTCCCGAGCCCGTTTCACTTCCCGGCCGCCTAGGACCGCGGCTTCCACGGACAGGGCGAGCAGCTCCCGCAGGTCCACCGTCCGGCGCCGCCGCAGCGCCGCGATTCTGCTGGATATAACGCCGGCGTAAAGATGGTAGATTATACCGACCCCCAGTAAACAAAACACGGCCACTCCAACAGGAGACAGCCGGATTCCCATTGGAGCCATTGCATTAAAACGATTTATGGAATCCTTTGGTATGGCACTAGCTTATAGTTTCCACATACATAAAACTGTCACAGATTCCGTTACATCACAGAGTCCGTTTGGTACCGCTATCTGGGTGCGTTCGACAGTAATAGCTACCAAACGAGAAACGTTAATATAGCACCCCACTTCTCACTAGTGAAATACTAGCGAGCTATGTTTTATTCACATGTATGCTAATAAACTCGTACCCTTATCAAAATAAGCCATGCATTTCGCTTGCGAGTTGCGTACCGCCACTGTACACAAGGGTTAGTGACTGCACAACCACGGTAATCTAAGCAAGCAAAAGGTCAATGAAAGTACATTCTTTTCCGGGTCAAAAGACCCCCATGTGACTTTATGACAGTGCATTTTCGATAATAATAATAATATAATTAGCCTATTTTCCCACATTAAACACTGTATCAACCTACGCAATTCATTTATCTTAAGGTCCCTATTTATTTTCACCTTTCTTGGACTGAGTTTTTTTTTCAGACTTTGTTTTTATTTATTTATTTATTTATTGAGTGCCTGTCGTAGCTACAGCTAAAAAGAATCAAATGCTCTCTTCGTTGTGGTTAGATCTAATTATTTTCTTGGTCTACAGCTAGATGTCAGTATGCAACAGAAAATGGGCTAACCCGTTTGGTGATTTGTTGTAAGAGGGTAAGAGGGCAACGGGCCGAACAAATTGCAGATTATTAGTTTACGGTTCAACGGTAAAGTGGCTTTTATAGATGCTGCTATGTTTCTGTTCAGTGTGCTTGTTGAAAAAACTGTTATCACAAAATTACCAAAAGCTGCTGTTTTATATCTTGTGACAAAAAAATTGTTCGATTCATGCTGACAGCGGTATAGTTTTTAAGTAGGCTAATATCTCGCGGCCATTTGTCAATCGAGAAAACTGCGCCGCAGGGATCCGCGGGTGTAGGCCCTACTAAATTATTCCCAATTAATTAATTGATTGAAGCCAAATAATTAACCATCATTTTTCAGTAGTTTTAAAAATATATATAGGTTGCAGGGTCACATTTTTCTAGAGTACAGGGGCCTTTTATTTAACATATGAATTCCTAAATAGTATTCGTCTGACTCTGAGACGCACTCTGTTAATCAGCAGGCATGAGCTCAAAATATTCTAGCAGGGATGTAAATTCAAACAGGAGATTCGCGTGGCATCTCTACTTCAAAAGTAGGCCATGCAGCCACAAATCTATTTCTAAAGTTAGATTCAGTGGGGACAGAATATCCTTATGATTCATAGAAAAGTAATAAAAACAAACTATGCCACGTAAAACTAAAACGAATGTTTTAATTAAAACGGAAATAAAGCGGCATCTTGAAAAACCGTTACTGTTCGTACCAGCTCACTGAGAGCACTGCGCAGCACCACCTCATAATTTATCTTCTGTTGCACGCCGTCGTTAACGAGCGCACGTGACGGCTGCAGATAGTTGTCATGACAACATCTGCACTGGGGTCAGAAGAGGGGTTCTAACATTCCCCAGTACAGTTGGCAGCGTGCGGATTACGGACTGATAAAAGACAAGGTTTTTTTCATGTGCGTCTTTTTATTTTCATATACAATCCTTTATCAAGCACTAGATCATTTGTTACAAATATATATATATATATTATGATAATGTGCGAGCAGAAAGCATATTAGGCTCCATACATTTCAAACTGATAAATTATAAGCAAAATTTAATAAATAGCAGTTATCATAAATACATTCCAATGCTACATTTTCAAAAAGTGTCCCATTTACTGCATAAACAGAACTTATCCAGGTAAGTTTGAGAGGAATGTGTTGTGAGGAATAAACTTATACAATCCTTTCTTTTCTGTTGTGAAGAGTCCAAAAAGTGGTGTGTGTGTGTGTGCTTGTGCTTGTGCATGCCTGCGTGCATACGTGTGTCTGTCTAATGGGAAGAAAGCTTGCAAAAGCAAACTGAAGCCTGAACAGGTGACAGGTAGAGAGGAAAACTTACTGCTTGAAAGCTTGGTTAAATGGGGGCTGGATGTCAGCCCAGTGAATTTGGGGAGGGGGAGTGAAGCTGCTCGCCTCCTCCCTGTCCCGCCTTCCTGTCTGGAGTTCCTTTCAGGTCCTCAGGGGGCCCTGGATTGCTTTGATGTGAGTGGGCAGGGAGGGTTAGAGCTTCTGCTTTCTGTCAGTCAGAGAGTTTGGCTCACTGTGGCCGGTGGTGGGGGGTGGGGGGTGGGGGGTGGGGGGGGGGCTGGGAGCCATTGGCTCTGCTGGGACTACGGGAGAGCCACTGCACACTGTAAAAACCCCCAAAAACAAACAAAAAATAAATAAACAAAATATGTGTAAAAAATTTATTGGATTTCAAAACACTCTCATAGTTAAGTAAAATAAGAAAGTCTCATAATTACGTAGGTTTTTCCCCCTGGATTAATACCGATTTTCCAGTCGTTAAACGGTTTTTCACTGGCGACAGAGTGAAAGGGTCTGAAAGGGTGTGAGAAGCAAGCGTATACTCTGTATTTAAGCTGCTGCATGTGAGCAGAGTTTGTGTGCTGTGGATTTTGATTGGCACATTAATTACAGAGAGAGGCCCGCTGTCACTGGTGCCAAAATAATTAGCAACAAACTTCCATTCAGCCATTTGTCACGTGTCTAAAGTGGTGCTAATTTTGCCCTTAATAACTGATTAGTGAGGTGTTAGTGGGAATGTTTCAGAACCCTGAAGAAAGTCAACTGAGCACTTCAAATAATTTATTGTGGTTAAGCTAACAACAACTGATTATTATGGTCTGTCGGTCTCTCAACCACACTGGGAGAGACAGAGCTGTAAATTTCTTCGTTTAGATTTTTGCAGTCATGAAGTAACAGAACATTCCACTGGTCATTGGACTATAACTTTGTGTTCTTATGCATTTCCTCTCTCTCGCTCTCTCTCTCTCTCTCTCTCTCTGTCTCTCTCTGTCTCTGTTAATGTTAGTGTGGGGAGTATGTTGAGGAGTACTACATGCAGCATGATTATTTTATATTTGAACCTTGGCATGGTGTCTTGAGCACAAACTTTTCCCACACCGCAGAAATGCGGCGACATAGCTCAGGAGGTAAGAGTGGTTGTCTGGCAGTCGGAGGGTTGCTGGTTCGATCCCCCGCCCTGGGCATGTCGAAATGTCCCTGAGCAAGACACCTAACCCCTAACTGCTCCCACCGAGCTGATTGGTACCTTGCATGGCAGCCTTTCACCGTTGGTGTGTGAGTGTGTGTGTGAATGGGTGAATGAGAGGCATCAATTGTAAAGCGCTTTGGATAAAAGCGCTATATAAATGCAGTCCATTTACCATTTACCATATTACATTACATTACATTACAGGCATTTGGCAGACGCTCTTATCCAGAGCGACGTACAACAATATTAATTAATATTAATATTTGAAATTGGTTCTGCTTTTTAGTTGTGTATTCGCTGTGACAAGCAGACACACTACAATAGAAAAGGGGGAAATTAAAACAATGAATGTTTTATTCCCTGAGTTGAAGGAGGAGGAGAAGCAACTGTGATCATCTGTGGGAATAAATGTGTCAATATTATAAATGGGACCTGCCATATTTATGATAAATTTGTTTTCACCTTCTGTTGTATCAGCCTTATCACAACAGCTACAAAATAGTGATATCATTAGAGATTATATTACAGACTGTAGTTCTGAAAATTGAAAATTGTTTATTATTTATTGGTGGTTGATTATTTACACTGTTGCTAGAATATTATGATCACATTTTGGTCTCGTTGTTATGTTTTATGATTTTGTACAATTTTGTTTCTCGTGATGGTGTAGATACCCTTTACACTTTTCCTTCATTTCTTCAGCCTACAAACATATTCTGTTACGAGTACAAAAAGATAAAGCTAACATGGCCTGATTATCCTTGTGCTGGGGCTAGGATAAAGCGTGCTGCAGTTTGATTGCACTTGGACCTCAATGAGATCTCATCTCCTGGCTTTCTGTCCAGAGGAGGCACTTCCCTCCTGTATGAGAGTCACTTCCTGTAACCGTGAGCAAGCGGAACCGTGGAACAGACAGAGGTGTGATCACAATGAAAATGATTCCGTGGGGAGGCTAGTAAGTGCAACACCAGCATTGCTGGTCCTGAACTTTGTCCTCTATGGTGAGAGCTGGCAGAAATCTCACCCTGTTCGTTCTTACTGTTACTTAAAGGGGTCATCACCTGGAATAGCATCTGTGCAACCCGATAGTTTAGCTGAAATGTGACAAGTTTCTACTGTAGGGTGCAGCTCAACCCGATAAAACAAAGCTCAACTTCACATGGCCACAGAGCTTAATTTGAGCACGGTTTCATCTTGAACTACTACCGCATGCAGTTAGGGATTGGAGACAGACATTGGCTCCCTAGCTGCCAGTAGCCAATCAACTGCCTGTCTCAAAGAGAAATTTCACTCGAGAAATTTGGGGAGGGGGGGGTTTAGTTGTTGTAGAAGATCGGGCCGGGGTGATTAAGCCAAACATTTGACATGACTTTTCACCATGACCTCTCTTCAATGTCTGGTGAGACTCCTAAAACATTCCCAGAATTCTGCGTTGTGTTGGTGTAGCTTGTGGTGACGATGGCTCATGTTTCCTGACCTGGAACCACTGGCTCTTTTAAAGGCGTGAGGTCACAATTAGACATTAGACATTACGGGCATTTAGCAGACGCTCTTATCCAGAGCGACTTACACAACTTTTACATAGCATTTTTACATTGTATCCATTTATACAGCTGGATATATACTGAAGCAATTTCGGTTAAGTACCTTGCTCAAGGGTACAACGGCAGTGTCCTACCCGGGAATCGAACCTGCGACCTTTCGGTTACAAGCCCAGTTCCTTACCCACTGTGCTACACACAATGTGACGTGATTAGAATGTTCTTTTACCCGAACGTTCTAATGCCGATGTAACAATCACTGCTGGTAAATGGTGGCTTTTTCTCTCTCTCTCTCTTAAGTCATGAGGTCACAATGTGACGTGATTAGAATGTTCTTTTACCCGAACGTTCTAATGCTGATGTAACAATCACTGCTGGTAACTGGAGGCCATGGAGTTCTAGAACGCAGATGGAGTTGCAGAAAGCCCAACCCATCGCAGGGTTAAATGCAGTATCAGAGCACTCATACCCACGTTTCCCCTGTCCCCTGTCGCTGCGCGTTTGTGTCGCGGTCAGCAGCGCTGCAGTGGGAGCTCCCCTGGAGGTCTGACTCAGACGCTCTGCTGTCCTTTTCCAGCCCTTTCATTTCCCAGCATTTCTGCCTCACTGAGCCCCACCAACTCATCCTGCCAGGCCACGCCTTTTTCTCCAGAGATTTTTCGGGGTAGCCCGCACACGGGCGGGTCTCCTTTAATTCCCTGCTCCCAAACTATGAATTACCCTGGCAAAAACGAGCCTGTTCTCATGCAGAGATACTTCCATCTGCACACATACAGCTTCCTGGATTAGATAAAAACAAATGCTTCTCATGTATTTATTCAACATTTAATTCTGTCATGCCATTTTTTCATGACTCTCATTGGATATCATGCAGTTTTCTTTATCCTTAAAAAACAATAATTACTACTGGGGTACAAATAATGTGTCATTATTATGATTACTATTATTATTATTAGTAGTAGTAGTAGTCATGGTAGGATTATGATTATGAGGTAAAACACAAGCCAAATGAAAAATGGTATGTGCATGGATGGTGTCGTGCATGGTGTAGAGTAAATTCTCACTTTGATAAAACGGTGATGATGGTGCTTTTAAATGTTATGAGAGCACTATGATACTCCTGCCTGACAACAAGAAGTAGGATTTGCTGCCCAGATTGTTGTTGCTTAGTAACTGCGAGACATCTCTCTGAAGTGAAATCTCCAGCAGCTTGTTGCTGAAAGCAGCCTCCCGTTTGGAGCTTGCTGTTAACGAATCGCTGCTAACGAATCACTGCTAAGGAATCACTGCTAACGAATCACTGTTAACGAATCACTGTTAGCAAATCACTGTTAACGAATCACTATTAACGAATCACTGTTAACAAATCACTGTTAACAAATCACTGTTAACTAATCTCTGTTAACAAATCACTATTAACAAATCACTGTTAACAAATCACTGTTTACAAATCGCTGTTTACAAATCGCTGCTCATTGGATTTCATTTCCTAACCAGACTGGACCAAAAAGGAGACATCGCAGTTAACCCTTTAAGGGTGCTAGGTCGCAAATGTGTGATTAGAATGTACAAAGACAAACATTCTAATGCTGATATCACAATCACTGCTGGTAACCAAAAGCTACGGAGTTCTAGAACATCGAACTAGAAGTTTGAAAAAACATTCCAAAACAAACTACCCTTCAGAGGGTTAAAATGAATCAGTAGAGAATTATATGAAAATGGATGATACACTGAAGTTATCACTGAATATTAACATCCTGCACTTATTGGGGTGGGTCATGGTAGTGAAAGGCCAGTAAGTATTACTGATAACAGCCTGCTGCCTCTGAGTGAATCTGGCAGGGAAATGTATGCACATGTAATGTTCACCCTTAATGCTGACATCACCAGAAAGCCAAATCACCCCCCCCACACACCTGGCACTGACCTCCTGGTTTCATTTCAGTTTCAGGAAACGTGTCTGAAATTCAGTTAAACCCCTTTAAAAAAAATACCCACAGAACATTAAGAGCATTTTTTATTTCATGAGCTGAGCTGCCGTCCATTTTTCCAAATTCTCTACATCCCTCCCCCAACCTCTGACTCCTTTCCTGAACATGAAAAGATAAACACAGCCCACCTTCTCCCAGTTCTGCGTGAGTAAGACAGCAGGCTGTCCTCTGTTTGTTTTGGCTCGCAGCTGAGAAATGCTGGCGCTAAATTAATATTTTGACACCCTGATCGCGGTTGCATAACACAGACAGCTGCGGTAGTAGTGGACACGGAGTGCCAGTTTGATCCCAGACAGCGTTCGGAAACTCCCAAACGGACCCCACCCCCGACCCCCCTTTATAATCTTGGGATCCATTCACACAGCTGGGCTCTTAACTTGGAGCCCCTGACATTTAAAAAAATAAAAACTCTGTTTTTCCAGGTCCAGCAGCTGTGTTTCAGGATCAGGTCACAGCTGTGACCGTCTGACCATTGCTCACTAAGGAAACCTTAATTTACGTTAACTTAGAACTCAGACACCTTCCGCAAATCCAGAGACTCTACCTGTTACCAGTACTTAACATGTTTAGTGGAAGGAGAGTAAGGTTTAATGAAATCCAGAATGGGTCTGTCCACAAGAGATTGTTCCAAAACTCTGCAGCTTTATAAATGTACTTTTATTTTTTTATTTTTTTATTTTTTTTTAGCAAACCTGGCCGTTCTGTTCTTGAAGCTTACCCATGGTTCGCATCTAGCAGTGACCCTCTGAGGGTTATGCTGGTGTAGTCTATATTGTAGTCTTTGACACCTCTGTGCCTGCATCCTGGAGGTTGTTCTTGATCCGTTCAACAGCTGAAGGGGCTTTTTTTCATAACAATCGAAAATAAAGTACTCTTAGCACATTTAATGGTTGGAGAGTGAGGTTTAATCAAACCCAGAATGAGAGGAGTCACAAATAACTGCCAATCATTTGACCTGATTGCTTCAAATCAGTATTAGACTGACATGATTGGTTCAAATCAGTGTGAGACTCATTTGATTGGTTCGAATCAGTGTAAGACTGGTCGGTGATTAACCTGTACATGTAATTGGTTTGGCATGCCAACCACAGTGAGCGGTCCTTATAAGGTGTATTTTTGCCTACATGGTACAGCTGTTTGGCTGAATAATGGGCTAGCTGAGTGGTAGGTTCGAGCCGGACAGATGGAAGCCTTTCGTTCCCTTGCTGTGTGAGCTGTCCATGGAGTTCTTTGAAGGCCACGGTGATCGTTCCCTAGTGTTCTTTCCCCAAACGTCTCAGTGATAACCGATAAATTTCAGTCATGCATTTATTTTAATTAATTATGTTATTTTTTGAACAATCATAATTATTTTTTCGATATCTGTAACTTCCTGACAGAAGAACATCTTATATTTTAATAGGGGTAGGCTACTGCTTTGAAAAGTGGATTTTAAAGGGGTTCACCCCCCCCCCCCCCCCCCCCCCCCCACAAATATACAATTACATTACCTGACCTTCCATGGGCAAATGAGTCCATGAGTCAGGTAACCAGCCAAATGAAACGTAAATTAATACATGTTTAGGATTTCTATACACAGGACGTAAGATGAATCAAGCAACCTTGTGTGAGGCCTGCTTCTTTTTGCCACCATAGACCCTTTACGTGAAATACTTCCCTGCGTTTCGCGGGGGAAAGGGAGCACGTCTCCTTTAAGACAAAATGGGAACTATTATTTTGGACTGAAGGGAAATGCTATTTGAGAAGTAACGCACATATACATACATAAATCCAAAAGAATGACGCGGAAGGTTAGGCAATACAGTGTGCTCTAATTTGGAAGAAAAATCTACATGTACATTGAAGCTCTTTTGTGAGACGATACGGTTTGGAATATTTTCGTTTTTCATGTACACCGCCCCCCCCCCTCCCCTTCCCTTCGCGAGACGCAGGACTTCAGGGAAGCTGCAACAGTTCACCGTGTGGACTGAATCTGCCAGTGAGAGGTGGCTCGCGAGGTAACGGTTTAATAGGCTACGCGCCGGGCAACCGACGAATACCGCAGCATCTGCTTTGGCTGTGACTTCGAAGCAAGGTAAATGTTTTATTTTATTTTTTTCCACATGCTTTTTAAAAATGCATTATTTTCCTCGCGTGGAGACTTGAAATCCGGCTGCGCTTTCATTCCAATGGCACCCTCCTTAGGGTCTTTGTTCCACGCTGCTAGACTAGTGCACAGCTGGCTGGCGAGCTGGCTCATGACTGCCAAAAATGTCAGTTGATTCATTCTAAGGTACACGGTTTAAGCATGTTTCGTTGCTAAGTAAATGGCACGATGTGTATGTATATTGAGTTCAAGAGCACAGTCTGCAAGTTGAAGCTAGTTTGCTAAAGCTGGAACAATAGGTTACCAGATCCTTTCGGGTGACGATTGTTTTTTTTTCTTCCTCCTGGCTCGTCGCTCGGCTATCTACCGTACAGACGTCTCCTCTTTTGAGCAGAAGGAGCTCGTCAGCGTGTTACAGTGATCGCTTTGGTTTTGTATCGTAGTTTAATGAATGGAGCCTTAACACCCACATAAAGAAACGCTGCCAAACGAACACGAGTCTTCACACTTAGCTTACTAGCCAGTTATCTGGATTGGGCTGCGAAGAAGCCTACGTAGCGTGCTGACAGGTGACAAACTAGCCCGCAGATTAACTGGCAAGGGCAATTGTTTTCAGCAAAACCTATGAAAATGTGGTCATTTCTAAGCGCCACACAGAGTAACAGAATTCCGGCATGCCAGCGTTGTTGTCGCTGTGGCGTAACAGTCGGATGTCGGCTAGCTCGCGGCATTTTGGTTATGCCCCGGCTCGCATCCAAACCGACGTCGTCACCACGGACAGATGCCGCGGTCGTGCAGCCTGCATGTGGATCGATTAGGCAGTTACTATCAGCTCCTGGAATAATAGAGCGTGTATGGGGTGGGATTGAAGTATATTTATCACTGGGCTGTATGGCACTGCAGTCGATTCCTCGCCGTCCGTGCGCAAAGTGAGACTGCGACCTTTCGGCTGCGTTGTACGGTTGGAATGTCTAATACGCCGCAGGCCTTTTGAACCTGCTAACCTAGCGCACCTGTCACGGACATTTACCGCGCCTCATACGCTGAAGAGGGCATACAGGTGGGGACGGCGTGGCTTTGATCCATCACTAGGTTGGATGGCGAACACAATATTGAATACAATATTCCGTTATTGGTCTTTGATGTTGGATGGCGATGTTTTAATGGAATGCAGATTTTTTTGTGCTGCTGCTGTTGATGTGCTCATGGTTGACAGGATTCTCTTCTAAATTTAAAGCACCTAGTAGACATATTGTCCACCAGGACAATCACCAGTTATGGTGTAGGCTTTCTAGAATTGCAACCTGTTGCACTTTTCTTCTGGGTTTGTCAGTGCTGTGGTGTGTTTCAGTGATTTACATCACCCCAGACTCTGAGAGATCTGCATGTGGGTGAGGCTGTTCTGACGCTGTGGGTGTAGATCACACTGCGTGTGACCGAGCTCACGCACAGATGCTATCCGAGCCGGCCCGCGGGTCCTTGGGGGCCCGGGCCCGATCATGAAAACGGGCCCCGAAATCATAAATTATAAAAATGATAAATAAAATAAAAGCACCGCACGGGGGCCGCTTCACCACGCCAGTGCTGCATGCAGTCGCCTGTACGGCCCGATGGAGCTAATGGCTGTGGGTGCTATGAGTCAGGTGAGAGTACAGACACACAGACACATGGACACACAGTCGCTCGGACACACAGGCGCTCGGACACACGGACACACGGACATACAGACACACTTATACACGGACACACAGACACACAGATACACGGACACACGGACATACAGACACACTTATACACGGACACACAGATACACGGACACACGGACATACAGACACACTTATACACGGACACTCGAACACACACACATACAGACACACAGACACACAGACATACAGACACACACACATACAGACACACATACATACAGACACACGGACACACAGACACACATACAGACACACAGACATACAGACACTCGGACACACGGACACACAGACACACAGACATACAGACACACACACAGACAGACATACAGACACACAGACGTACAGACACACAGACACACAGACACACAGAGACACAGACATACAGACACACAGACACACATACAGACACACAGACACACAGACACACAGACACTCGAACACACACACATACAGACACACAGACATACAGACATACAGACACACACATACAGACACACAGGGCACGTAAAGTACACAGCATGCCACTCTGCCAGTGTGACGAGCGTAATGGTGTAGATCAGCGGTACTGAAGTCTGGCCCCGGAGGGCAGTAGTCTGCGGGTCTTCTTCTCTACCTGGTAGTTAATTGATCAGTTAATCAGTTAATGCCGCTGATTGGCCGGTGGTTTAACTCACCTGGTGTCCCAGGTGTAAATCAGTGCTGATTAGAGGGGAAGAATGAAAACCAGCAGCACTACTGGCCGCCAGGGCCAGACTTGAGTATCCCTGGTGTAGATGTTGCGCTGTGATTGGAGGATGTGGTGTGTAGATTTAACCGCTCATTTCAGACTCGTTGGGTTTTGGAATGTCCCGCTAGTGAATGCGTTCAGAACCGTGCAGTACTCCGGTGGGCCCAACACAGCCTGTGCCGGTCGGTCCCACTCAGCCGGACGGCCTGTAGTGTAACGTGGCTCAGGGCCGGTAGCTGATGTTGGGTCACCTCCACGTCTCAGGGTTTCTGGGAGTCGGGGAAACAGAGAGTGTGGAATATGGGGCCATATCTGAGATTGTTTTACAGCCATTTTCCCCACCTGTGCCTTTGAGCAGGAGAGGATACTTCCATTCCCGGTGGGCTGCTGTGTGTGTGTGTGTGTGTGTGTGCGTGTGCAGATGTCTCATTCCAGCCATTCCCCTGCCTCTAGCCCTGCATTCCTCCCCCCCCCTTGGGCAGCGATGACGCCTTTTTCTCTCTGGAGATGCGTTAGTATTGTTCTGTGAGGTGTCAGACAGCGGTGAACTGGGCTGGGCCCTACCGCAGGGCCTCTACTGCAGGGCCTCTATCTCAGGGACTCTACTGCAGGGACTCTACTGCAGGGACTCTACTGCAGGGACTCTATCTCAGGGACTCTACCGCAGGGCCTCTACTGCAGGGACTCTACAGCAGGGCCTCTACTGCAGGGCCTCTACAGCAGGGCCTCTACCGCAGGGCCTCTATCTCAGGTACTCTACCTCAGGGACTCTACTGCAGGGCCTCTACCGCAGGGCCTCTATCTCAGGTACTCTACAGCAGGGCCTCTACAGCAGGGACTCTACTGCAGGGACTCTACCTCAGGGACTCTACTGCAGGGACTCTACCTCAGGGACTCTACTGCAGGGACTCTACAGCAGGGCCTCTACCGCAGGGCCTCTACCACAGGGCCTCTACTGCAGGGACTCTACTGCAGGGACTCTACAGCAGGGACTCTACAGCAGGGACTCTACTGCAGGGCCTCTATCTCAGGGCCTCTATCTCAGGGATCGTAAGCAAGTTCCAGCTGTGGGGTCTGCCGATTCTCAGCGTGTCTCTGCTCCTAAGCGTTAAATTATTTACTGGGTAAAGAGTCCACACGCATGCTCAAGGCCTAAATCTGCTTCTGAAAGGAAACTCCATGAACCTTCACAGGCTGATGACCGTACAGAGCTGGAGTTTGAGCTCCCTGCTCCGGCAGAACAGGTCGGGTTGTGGAGTGGAGTTTAATCTCTGGAGGGATCCAGTGATGACAAAAACAGATCATTGAAAGTACAGTTTACAGGAAGTGCTGTGGAGGAGAGTGAAACCGACAGGAAGCGGTGTGGAGGAGAGTGAAACTGCCAGGAAGTGGTCTGGAGGAGAGTGAAACTGACAGGAAGTGGTGTGGAGGAGAGTGAAACTAACAGGAAGTGGTCTGGAGGAGAGTGAAACTGACAGGAAGTGGTCTGGAGTGGAGTGAAACTGACAGGAAGTGGTTTGGAGGGGAGTGAAACTTACAGGAAGTGGTGTGGAGGAGAATGAAACCGACAGGAAGTGGTCTGGAGTGGAGTGAAACTGACAGGAAGTGGTTTGGTGGGGAGTGAAATTGACGGGGGAGAGTGAAACTGACAGGGAGTGGTCTGGAGGAGAGTGGATCAGACAGTCTCTGCCAGAGATTCTTTGTATTTTTTCATAGTAAAACGTTATCGTGTTCAGAAAAAACTCTGTCTCTTACTGCAGACCTCTGCTGCGGTCGACTAGCAGTAATAATGATGTCTGCAAAGCAGAGGGGTTTGTGGTGGCGACACCGTGCTCATTGCAGCCATTGAAATGTTCTGCCGCTTCACGCAGGCCAGTGATGAGACGGGCCTCGTGTCCTTCTGGCGGATGTGCGGCGCTCTTCGAATTCCGTACAGTACCGGCGCACCCTGGCAGCCTTCCCAGGTCTGTTCACGGGGTCCCCGTATGCGATCGTTCCGTCTTTGAATAAACGAACAAACGTCGGCGGGCGGGGAACCTGCGATGGAAAAGATGGGTCGCCCGGAGACCGCGCTCGTGCAGTCGAACCCTGAGCACGGGAGGACGTCACAGCGGCGTAGTTCTGCTGCTGAGTTAACTTTTACTTTACATCTGTGCGTTTAAAAAAAAAAAATCAGAAAGTCCCCCAATAAATTTCTCAAAAAGTCCCTTCATTGCTGCAGCTCAGGGGGAAATTCCAGCCATTTGGCAGCCCCTGAACTCGGGAGGTTTTCATGTCAGGGGCGAGATGATTCAGGACGGCTTTATCCCTCCTGTTTTAAAATACAAACTGAGCCTGTTAAATACACAGCTACGCTGTGATTCTATCACTGAAGTTACAGTCAAAAGGCCACTGTGCTTTGGACAGCTTCACTGCCAACATAAAATAAAAAAATCATTTGGCCGTCTGGACTCCTCATTCATGTTTATCGGTGAATATGAAAGCCAAACGCTGCTGCAGGAAGCTCCGGCTCTTTCTGTGTGTGAAATGACTCATCAGAAGAAGAAGGTTTGTTTACTCACACGTTTCAGTAATTAATTTTTCAGCAAATTATTATTTATTTTTTTTAGAACATAGGGACATAAGGGTACAGGAAAAGCAGGCCATTCAGCCCAATCTCTGTGACCGCGCATGTAGGTTTGGGATATCGATGTGGGTCATGCTCCTGCTGATGAAGCGTGTGGGACGTTTAGGCATTCCCACGTTAGATTCCACAGGCCCAGGAGACACTCATTTCCGTCTCCCCACCATCGAACCCGGCACATTCCAATCCGGTGCATCCTCTGAGGCCTCGTTTAGTGGGCGTGGCCTCAGTGCAACACTGCGACTGTCCCGCACTGCGCTACACTGCGACTGTCCCGCACTGCGCTACACTGCGACTGTCCCGCACTGCGCTACACTGCGACTGTCCCGCACTGCGCTACACTGCGACTGTCCCGTACTGCGCTACACTGCGACTGTCCCGCACTGCGCTACACTGCGACTGTCCCGCACTGCGCTACACTGCGACTGTCCCGCACTGCGCTACACTGCGACTGTCCCGTACTGCGCTACACTGCGCCTGTCCCGCACTGCGCTACACTGCGACTGTCCCGCACTGCGCTACACTGCGCCTGTCCCGTACTGCGCTACACTGCGACTGTCTCGTACTGCGCTACACTGCGACTGTCCCGCTACACTGCGCCTGTCCCGCACTGCGCTACACTGCGACTGTCCCGCACTGCGCTACACTGCGACTGTCCCGCTACACTGCGACTGTCCCGCTACACTGCGCCTGTCCCGTACTGCGCTACACTGCGACTGTCCCGTACTGCGCTACACTGCGACTGTCCCGCTACACTGCGACTGTCCTGCACTGCGCTACACTGCGACTGTCCCGCACTGCGCTACACTGCGCCTGTCCCGCACTGCGCTACACTGCGACTGTCCCGCACTGCGCTACACTGCGACTGTCCCGCACTGCGCTACACTGCGGCTGTCCCGTACTGCGCTACACTGCGACTGTCCCGCACTGCGCTACACTGCGACTGTCCCGCACTGTGCTACACTGCGACTGTCCCGCACTGCGCTACACTGCGACTGTCCCGTACTGCGCTACACTGCGCCTGTCCCGCACTGCGCTACACTGCGACTGTCCCGCTACACTGCGACTGTCCTGCACTGCGCTACGCTGCGACTGTCCCGTACTGCGCTACACTGCGCCTGTCCCGTACTGCGCTACGGAGCCTTGAGTAAGCCGTCCCGTCACCGACCTGCTGTAGTCAGGGACCAGAGAGAGACGAGAGGAACGCAGGAGCTGAGCATCTGATGTATCTGAGGAGGAACATCAAATCAGAAACGGTGCAGTTTCACAGCACGCTTAGATGTGCAGCCTCTCTCTCTCTCTCTCTCTCTCTCATTCTCTCTGTCTCTTACTCTCACTGTCTCTCTGTCTCTCACTCTCTCTCTGTCTCTCTCTCTCGCTCACTTTCTCTGTCTCTCTCTCTCTCGCTCTCTCACTCTCACTGTCTCTGTCTCTCTCTCTCTCTCTCTCTCACTCTTTCTGTCTCTGTCTCTCTCTCTCTCACTCTTTCTGTCTCTGTCTCTCTCTCTCTCACTCTCTTTCTCTCTGTCCATTTGTTTTGAGTGCAGAACAGAGGTCTGAAAATGGCTCTGACAGGCTAGATTATTTTGGGAATTGGTCAGGATCGATACAGAGGGATTTAACGCTCGATACGCAGGGGAGAGAGTGCAGGAGGTGCCGTGGAAACGTGCTGCAGGAGGTGCCCTGGAAACGTGCTGCAGGAGGTGCTGTGGAAACATGCTGTATTGTGTCCGCAGGGTAGCAGATGGCTGCTATGAAAAGGTTCAATAGGAGCAGCTGTGGAGGTGGGCCAGACCCCCGCACCCCCGTAAGGACTGAAAACAGCCCCCCCACACCCCTGCCCCCCCCATAAGGACTGAAAACAGCCCCCCCACACCCCTGTCCCCCCCTTAAGGACTGCAGAAAACAGCCCCCCCACACCCCTGTCCCCCCCTTAAGGACTGCAGAAAACAGCCCCCCCAGATGCTGCTTTTCCCTCCAGTGATCGCCGCCTTGGCGCTAGAGCGGGGGGGGTCAGAGCAGGGGAGTCAGTGCGGGGGGGTCAGATCAGCTGCAGTCCCAGAGGGCCGCAGTGTCTGCGCGCTCATCGCGGTCCCCTCTCTGTACGCAGCCAGCGTAGGCCTGCGGAGAGGAACGGGTTAGGGTTAGGGTTAGGGTTAGAGGAACGGGCTAGGGTTAGGGTTAGGGTTAGAGGAACGGGTGCGTGCCCTCTAGGCCAGAGAGGGGGTTTAAACGAAGCCCTTCAGGCCCCAAACGCATCAAAAACCAGCCCGCGCCCCACCTGCCATGCCACTGCTCTAGAGACGCTAATTACTGTTCCTGGTGTGGTGCTACGGGACTTACCGTTACATTAGCATGACGATACATTACCGGCATTTAGCAGATGCTCCACGTAGGGTTTTTACATCCGTTTATACAGCTGGATTACACTGGAGTTACTCAAGGGTACAGCGTCAGTGTGCTACCTGGGATTTGAACCTGCAGCCCCTAGGTTACGGGCCCAGTCCAGCAGCCTCCGGCAGCATCTGTTCCTCGATGTCCTGCTGATTTCTGCTGTTAGCCTAATGAGTTAACCAGCCTCAATAACAGACGCAATCGGACATTTTAGCAGAAAGCCTTGACACGCTCCGTACATGGCAGCTGAAGACTGCTCTCGTGGGCCCCATATGAAATATTTTGCTGATGTAATCTGTGTGCAAACTGGCATTAGTGTGTGGGGCTAATTAGCATATCAGCCAGGGTAACTGATGGAAATGAAAACCTAGTAACACAACTCCCCAGGAGAGTTCCCCCCGCTGCAGATCTAAGGTGTAAACCTGAAAACTGTAATAGTGAAATTGATCAGTGTTGGAGTGGATGAGAGTCAGAGAATCCAGATCAGGGCTGCTCAACCCTTTTAGCTTCCACCCTCGCTAACTAGCTCAGCTCAGGCCAGGTGAGTTACCTGTGTGATCATCCGCATGATTTAGTTAATCAAGCGCGGAGTGACAACATAAACCAGCTCATCCAGCTCAGCGGGACCTGGGGCAGAGTGTCCCATTGGCTTGGCCTTTCTCACTGTCACACACACTCACACACTCACACACACACTCACTCACACGCTCACACACACGCACACTCACACGCTCACACACACGCACACTCTCACTGTCACACACACACACACACACACACACACACACACACACACACACACACACTCACACATACACACACACACACACACACTCACACACACGCATACTCACACACACACACACACACACACACACTCACACACACACACACACACACACACACACACTCACACTCACACATACACACACACACACGCACACTCTCACTGTCACACACACACACACACACACACTCACACACGCACACACGCACACACGCACACACTCACACACTCACACACACACACTCACACTCACTCACACGCTCACACACTCACACTCACACTCTCACACACACTCACACTCACACTCACACATACACACACACACACTCACACTCTCACACACACTCACACTCACACTCGCACATACACACACACACACTCACACTCTCACACACACACACACACACACACTCACACTCACACTCTCACACACACTCACACTCACACTCACACATACACACACACACACACACACTCACACTCTCTCACACACACACACTCACACTCTCACACTCACACACACACACTCACACTCACTCACACACACACACACACACTTACACTCACACTCACACACTCACACACACACACACGCTCACGCACACACACACTCGCACTCTCACACTCACACACACACACACACACTCACACGCACTCACACTCGCACACACATACACACACACACGCACTCTCACACTCGCACACGCACTCGCACACGCACACTCACACACACACACACGCACACACATTCTCACACACACTCACATACACACACACAGACTCACACACACACACACACACACACACTCACACACACACACACACACACTGGTTTTATCCGGAATACTGACGGCCATTTCAAGTAACTGTTGCCACGACAACCGCTTTCTTATTGATGTGGCACGAAATGATACTGAGTGAGATATTGAGCGGAATAGTCACATAGCTTACGGCTAGGAAGTGCGTGGTTTATTTATTTATTTTATTTATATGTTTGTTTATATAAGTTTTTTAAAAGTACGCATTCAGATATTGTTCTTAAATTTAAAAAGTTGCTTTCTTGCTTCACACGTGTCTTTGAGTTAGCTTTAAATTTCTACAGTTAAACTAAAACCGGTGCTTTGAAAAATAGATTGTTGTTCAGCTTTTTACCATGTTTATCGAATAACAGTTATATTGGTATCTGAACGATAAACCGAGTGATAAACATTGCATCAGACTGATGATGTATTAAACAGCTGATTTTTATTTATTTGCTAAAATGGCACAAATTCAAAACAAGGTAAGAACTATGCATGTTTCTGCTGTTAGGTAACACAAAACATGTATAAATATATCTTACTGTTAAGGTATTGTCATTTTTTCGGGCTGTTCACCTGGTGGCTTGCCACAGGCATGCTCTGTGCTCTCTGATCACTGAGGAGGATGCGTCAGAAATGTCCACTATATGTCCGGTGTCAGTAGAACTCCCTCTCCTGCCCTCAGTCACACAGAACAAGTAAATCTTGTGGATACTTTAAAAAGGCATCTCGTCTGTTTCCACATGCATGTACACCTTATTCATACATCATTTTTAAAGTAGTATGTGAGAAGTGTCTGGTCCTTGAAATTTAATGAGACTGGCCCCCAGGAAGCCTCGGAGAAGCCTATTTTACTGCGTAAAAAGCTTTCAGGATGCCATTAGCGGTCATCAATAAGGCACAGAGCCCAGCTAATATGCCAGCGTGCCAGCGCAGTGTAATGGTTTGGGAAATGGGGCTGTGACCCAAAATGCAGCAGGTTAGCGTCTCAAAAGGGGCATTGGCGCCGTACGCTTGGGTAAGGTCTATCTCCTCAGTCACAGGCCGCAGTGTCTGCTGGTTTAACTCCAGTCCTGGAGGGCCGCAGTGTCTGCTGGTTTAACTCCAGTCCTGGAGGGCCGCAGTGTCTGCAGGTTTAACTCCAGTCCTGGAGGGCCGCAGAGTCTGCAGGTTTAACTCCAGTCCTGGAGGGCCGTAGTGTCTGCAGGTTTAACTCCAGTCCTGGAGGGCCACAGTGTCTGCAGGTTTAACTCCAGTCCTGGAGGGCCGCAGTGTCTGCAGGTTTAACTCCAGTCCTGGAGGGCCGCAGTGTCTGCAGGTTTAACTCCAGTCCTGGAGGGCCGCAGTGTCTGCAGGTTTAACTCCAGTCCTGGAGGGCCGCAGTGTCTGCTGGTTTAACTCCAGTCCTGGAGGGCCGCAGTGTCTGCAGGTTTAACTCCAGTCCTGGAGGGGGCGCTGTGTCTGCAAGTTTAACTCCAGTCCTGGAGGGCTGCAGTAGCTGTTGGTTGTTTTTGTGGTTTCAATCAGCAGCCAATGTAGGCCTTGGAAAGCAGGTGTCTGGGTGACGTACATATTAAGCACTTCAGCACTAATCTACACTATATACACTCAAACTCACCTCTGAAGGATAACCTTACCTTTGGCCTGGGGGGGGGGCATGACAGCAGGGAGCTGCTTTTCTTAATTAATTTAAGTGTGTGTGTGGGTGTGAATGAGAGTGTGTGTGGGTGTGTGTGTTGGGGGGGGGGGGAGTGTAATTGACCTCAGTGAGCTCATGAACGGTGCCTTTTTTTGGGGCGGGGGGGGGGGGGGGGGGGGGATTAAAGGCTGACCTGAATCCTGGGCCCTGGGAGAGAGTGGGTGCTGCTGCAGGAAGCTGGGGTGATTCAGACAGATCGGAGATTGGGTTCCTCTGTTAACCCTAATGTGGAATTCTTGTCATCCAGAGTTTAGCCAATAGGATGGCCCCTGGGGTGTGATGCCGTATGGTGTGAGCACGCTGTATGGCTGGCTGGAGCCATACTGCTCAACCGTCTGGATTATGATGTCACAGAAAAAAAGAACCCCATAGATTAGGTTGCAGGTTCAAATCCAAAGCTGTTGCACTATTCAGAGTAAGTAGGCTACCTGTTGAACATGTACATTTGAAAATCTCTCAGTTGCAGCAAAACTGCCCTGAAATGTAACAACGGGTGCGATAAAGACTTTGTTTCTCTGTAAACTATCCGTCTCATGTTTCTTTTGCCCAGTGGCCTTCAACACAAATTCACCCAGGTTAGCTGCGTTAGCCGAATACTCAGCAAGTGTTATTTAACGAACAGTGATTGGCTGCACTCGTTTGTTTTATCTGATTCAGAACTGGGCGCGTCCGATATTCCAGCCATGGTAAACGAGGCTCAGGGGTCGCGTACCGTTAACGGTTTGTTTCGTGTAATCCGATGAAACGGGTGTCGCTGCAGGTCCTGAAAGTTAAACGTCAGAGAGCGCACAGTGCACCCGACGCGTTTTAATCTGATACTCTGATTTAACCATTCTACCCGGCACCAAGTTCTCCAAGTTCTTACATTTCTGCAGTTTATTTTACTGTCAGTGTCCACAACAAATAAAATAAAAAAGAGAAAAATATAGTTTCTATTATGGTGAGTTAAGGGTAAGAAGCTGAAGTGTTTATAATAGCTGGCGATCTCCTTACGTTCCGGTCATTAGCCAGATTAATTCAGTGCAGCGATGCGGTGGAGCTAATCTTCTGTTTAAACCAGAGACAGCCACGGGCTCACAGACCGTCCGTCTCTCTGAAAAAAAACCACGGAGGCGATGATTTAAAGTTAACCTCTCACTGTGCGCGCGGCTTCTTGGAAAAGCGCAAAAAAAGTTACAGAACATTATCGTTATCGGTGAAAGTGGGGAAAGTTCTGCAGGCGGTGAGACGTCAGACGGCGATTTAAAGCAGACGCTCAAACGGGATTAGTGTAACGGCGGATGACAGTCGGGCGATCATCCGGCTGTCTGCACGGCGCGTGGAGCGACCGGGGGCATTACGGGGGCAGGTCTGGTCTTTTCACACTTCCCCGTTTCTCCGTGAGATGAAGGACTCGGAAAATGTGCACGGTGATCGTCTGCTTTCTTCTGCGGCACGCCTGGAAGTGCGTGGTCAAAGTGGGGACCTCGTGTGACGGCAAAGGCCGTGAGTGGGTTTTATTTTTCTTTTCTTTTTTTAACGCCGCATCAAGCAATTAGACAGACAAGATTTCAGAAGGACTAATTAGCCTTATACCGTAAGCTACCTGGACAAGCAGTTCAGTGCTTGAACTCTGAGTGACTTGTAAACGTACCTATTGGCAATGTGTTCTAATTTGCACAAAAATGATTTGTGTGTATAAATTATGATTCACTTTTTTATGTGCCGCCATTTTGAATAAGACTAAACATTTCCTTGTGGCTGTTGTCTGTGTGGTACAGCCTTAGGGCATGTTTTTCAGTAAAGTTATTTGATTGATTGATTGATTGATTGATTGATTGATTGACTGATTGATTGATTGATTGATTGATTGATTGATTGATTGGCTAATTGGCTGATGGAGTAAACTTTACTCTCAGGCCCCTCTCTTTTACGTTCCCTGGGAAACCCTCGCTGGCGGGGCCACTGTTGCCATGGCTGCGGTCGTCCCCGCCCAGTTGGGCTACTTTGAGGATGAACCCGCTGGTACAAAATCAAAGCCGTTCCCATGGCTACGTTTAAAATACACTGCGGGTGTGATCTGTTAGTCTGCGGTGCTTCATCTGACCTGGAAACTTTGGGTGGGTGGGGGGGGGGGGCATTCAGAGAGGAAACAGACAGACACAGGAAGGAGATGTGCCGAATATGTTTCATTTATGAAAAGCATTTCAGACACTTGTAGTGTTGGCACCAGAAAGCTAGAGAAGTAGTCATGCAACTCCCTCTCTCTCTCTCTCTCTCTCTCTCCCTTTCTCGCTCTCTGTCTGTCTACTACTCCCTCTCTCTCCCTCTTTCTCTCTCCCTCTCTCCTTCTCTCCTTCTGTCTCTGGTAAGGAGTCAGGTTGTGTCCCTTGGCGATGGGACTGGCTTTAATTTCTCTGGCTGATGGAGAAGTTTGAAGGAGTGCTGGGTGATGCTTTTCAGTGAGTGTTCTCATGGGATCCACCTGTTTGTATCATTTACTGGATTTGATGTATGCACCATAATGCAGTTATACTGTACAACTTCAATTGGTAAAGAATTAAAATTCTTTTTGGTCACTTTTTAAGGTATGACCCTCCCACTTACTGTGCGCTCCATAATGTTTGGGACAAAGGCTTTGTTTCTTGCTTTGCCTCTGTACTTCATACTGTACCTCTTGGTTTTACCATGTAGAAATTACAGTACTGGTGTTTTCTATTGCTTCCTGAGTGCTGGTCTGGTATACGAGAGCTTTCAGTATCTAGTTTTGGTTCAAGGCTTTGGAGTCTGTTATTGGTGTTTGTTTGTTTCACAAGGACGGGAGTTATAGCAATGAAAGACAAGGAGGCCATTGTGAGACTGATACAGTCAGGGATGTAAGTCAATCCTTATGCTTATGAAAACCTACAGGATGGTGGAGCTCCAGGAACTGGGTCAGTAACCACTGCTGTATATTAAGTGAAAATGCTGTAAAGTATCCCAGTCATAATCCTCTGAACCTCTTTTATTTAAAATTTTTAAAACTTGTTCCCCTCACAAAAACTTTACCCCCTTCTTTTGATTTGAGATCAGTGACATGATCAGTGTTACTGAAGTGCATTCCTCTCTCTGTATTCCTGCGCACAGTTAGGTAGGCGTCATTATAAAAAGGTGTGAGACTGGAGAGAAATAAAAGTGTAAACCCACCCTAAAATAGTGCAGGAGTCTGACAGCCATGTTGTTTTGGGAGAGGCCCCAGCAGGCTGCAGCAGCAGCTGGCGTAGAAATGTCATTATTGTCTCAAAACAAGCTGCTCCAAACAATCTGCACCCCACTTCTGGGCCTGTCTCCATCTATCAAGCTGTGACAGGAAGTCATCTGTCCCTTTAGCCATGTGACACACCACATGACCCACCGACCCTGGGGCTGCAGTGTAGTCAGACAGTTAAACAGGTTTGTTTTCATATGGTGTCCATCACACCAAGCTATCCCAGAATGCTGAGCAGTTTTAAACATGATAGCGAAAATACCAAAGCAGGAGACATTTCAGTGAAGCGCATTTTCATAAATCAGATTTCATGAATCGCAATAAAAGAGAAATGTCTTCAGTTGGTTTTTAATGGTGTGCATTGTTTCAGCACATTGTTTCTTTCATGGCTGGAAGGAGAATCCTGCAGTTGTGTGTTCAGCATCGTGGCTGTGTAATATCACGGTTGGGGAACTGGACACTAAGGGGTTTGCAGGTTGATTCACTGGCCGTGCACTGCCTCAGTGTCTGTGAGAAATTTACTGCTCAACTGGAACTTCAGTAAAATATCAGTTATACATTATACAAATGTAGCCTATCGCAGTGGATGAACACTCATGTTTTGCCAATAAATGTAATGGAAATATAGCACACACGCACACACACACACACACGCATGCACACACACACACACACACACACACACACACACACACACACACACACACACACACACACACACACACACACACACACACACACACAGCTTCAGGGACGATTTCCCACAATTCCCCTTTTGTTGATATTGGATATTTACTGTCGGGTTTGTTTTTTCCTCACACTTCAAAATTGCAGGGGCTCTTGGCTGTAAAATATGAAAATGACTCATCATATTACTAACAGAATATCTGCTGTTGCTTATCACCCGGCTGGCTGCGCAATCTCACGTGTCTCTGCGGTGGTAAGGCTAGTGGACACACTCTGGCCCTGTTCAGACCTGGAATTAAAATGCGTCTTGGGTGATCCGATCACAAGTGGACAGCTCTAACTGTGAACGCACCCAGGATGCGTTCGCATAGGACGCATAGAGATCTGATCACTCAGACCACATTCGGAGGTGGTCTGGGTCGCATGTGGCCACATTCTTTTAGCAGTGTGTACATGAGTGCGTCCTGGGCCACATTGAAGGACCGCCTAGTCACCTGATGTCCTCTGCGTCAGCAGAAGTACGTTCTCATTCGCACGCCAGCGGCGTCGTATTAAAGTGCAAAACAACAAGAAGAAGCCACAACAACAGGCAAA
Organism: Anguilla anguilla; assembly: GCF_013347855.1. Taxonomy (NCBI): domain Eukaryota; kingdom Metazoa; phylum Chordata; class Actinopteri; order Anguilliformes; family Anguillidae; genus Anguilla; species Anguilla anguilla. The sequence goes on along the minus strand of NC_049208.1, from coordinate 1,329,367 downwards.
ATGGAATTCTCGTGGATGGAGTACACACGAAACACGCTGTCTGATTTCCATTTGGGCCGAAGAGTCAGTACAACGGAAACTGTGTTTATTTTCATATTGAGCGGGCAAGTGAGATCCAATCACAAGTGGTCGCTGGAGACGCGTGTGGAGACGCATCCTGATGCCAGGTGTGAACTGACACCCGCCTCGACTGAGTCTAGACACAGTCGGGATGTATCTGGATGGAAAGCGCAGGTCTGCACAGGGCCTCTGGCAGGGGGGCGGTGTTATCTGTGCTGAATCTAGACACAGTCGGGATGTATCTGGATGGAAAGCGCAGGTCTGCACAGGGCCTCTGGCAGGGGGGCGGTGTTATCTGTGCTGAATCTAGACACAGTCTGGATGTATGTGGATGGAAAGCGCAGGCCTGCACAGGGCCTCTGGCAGGGGGGCGGTGTTATCTGTGTCCTCCAGCGTGACTGGAGGAGAGAGCCGCACAGCACCGTGGGAGGCGGTGCAGAGAAAGCACAGGGAGCTCAGCCAGTATGTGACGGGTGCACACGGCAGGCAAACTGTGTTTTTTGGGGTGTGTGAGGGGTACAGCAGTGTGGTTTTTGGGGTGTGTTTGGGGTACAGCAGTGTGGTTTTTGGGGTGTGTGAGGGGTACAGCAGTGTGGTTTTTGGGGTGTGTGAGGGGTACAGCAGTGTGGTTTTTGGGGTGTGTGAGGGGTACAGCAGTGTGGTTTTTGGGGTGTGTGAGGGGTACAGCAGTGTGGTTTTTGGGGTGTGTGAGGGGTACAGCAGTGTGGTTTTTGGGGTGTGTTTGGGGTACAGCAATGTGGTTTTTGGGGTGTGTGAGGGGTACAGCAGTGTGGTTTTTGGGGTGTGTGAGGGGTACAGCAGTGTGGTTTTTGGGGTGTGTGAGGGGTACAGCAGTGTGGTTTTTGGGGTGTGTGAGGGGTACAGCAGTGTGGTTTTTGGGGTGTGTGAGGGGTACAGCAGTGTGGTTTTTTGGGTGTGTGAGGGGTACAGCAGTGTGGTTTTTGGGGTGTGTGAGGGGTACAGCAGTGTGGTTTTTGGGGTGTGTGAGGGGTACAGCAGTGTGGTTTTTGGGGTGTGTTTGGGGTACAGCAGTGTGGTTTTTGGGGTGTGTGAGGGGTACAGCAGTGTGGTTTTTGGGGTGTGTGAGGGGTACAGCAGTGTGGTTTTTGGGGCGAACCGCATCAGAGGGCCAGGGGCATGTGTGTTCCCTGCCGTTCTCTTCGCTGTGGCACAATGGTTTCTGATCTCAGTCGTGCGGTTAAAGGCATTGTTAACGAGCTCTGTTCCAGCTTCTGAGAGATCTTTAAATGCTGCTCTTAGAAATCCCCGTAAATCTGTGTGATCTAGCCGACGTGCTGGTGAGAAAAAAAGGGAGTTCCGTTAAATAAAAGTTGTTTTCCCTGTAGGGACTGTGATTAGCTTTCTCAGTCCGCTGTCAGGGCATAGCCTCTCCGGCCGCTGAACGTTTTATTGAATAAAGTCATTCGCTCAATCAGTGGCTCTGTCATTAAAAATGGCTTCTGGCACTTGGAGGTAGAGACAGGGGTAGTAAATTGCTGAAATGTGAAGTATATTGGACTTTTAATGGTTTAAATAATAAATGTGACGTTTTTAATGAATGATCTAGCCCATGTACAGCTTCCATAGCTTTTGTTATTGCCGGTTGCACGCAGGTTTTGGCTTTTGGTCTGTTATTTATGTGACTGCGTTACGATGTTAATGCTTCTGCAGCTCCTGTTTTTGATTGGTTACAGACACCCGAACCTGTGCCAGATGTCTGTTCATTGATCTGTGGCGGCTGGCAATGCTGTTTGTGTTCCTGTTGCTAATTATTAAATTATGACCCGTCATTGCCTGGTGCGGTCCACAGAATGTTGTGTTATTTAAACCTTGTTATTACTCCGTGACGTTAATTGCTAAATGAATTGATAATTAATTAATTGAGAACGCCTGCTCCTGTGTCGCCTGTTTCTGTTCCATCCCCACATATTCCAGTGCACACACACATTAATGAATTAATGGCAGGTGTACAGTCAGACGGGCAGTCTGGGCTGAAATGTGGGAGGGGTAAAAAGGGTTTCTGCGATGGCGGATGTTTCTGTGCCTCGCGGGCGGACTCCCGCGTGCTCATTTCCTGCGCTCCGTGCGGAGAGGGGACGGAGGACAGGAAGCTAGGGCTCGGAGGAGATGAAGCAGTCAGACATCGCTCGGCTCACAGCCCGTCTGAGCGCGCTCAGTTCTGAGGCAGGCTGAGGGGGCGGGGCCTCCTGCTGCAGAGGGGGAGGAGCTCCGCTGTTGCCGTGCAAGGCAGACTTCGGAGGCTGTGGTTGGCTGGAGACTTGCGGTGTCACCTTGGGAAGGTGGGGGGGCGGGGGGGGGGGGAGATGATCACACTGCGAGAGACGAGGTTAATCTGCCTGAACGCCTCGACGGCACGTCTGACAGCCACAGCGCCAACACCATGGATCTGTGTGTGTGTGTGTGTGTGTGTGTGTGAGAGTGTGTGTTTGTGTGTTTGTGTGTGTATACGTTTTCTTAGCTGATTTTGTGTGTGTGTGTATACTTTTTCTCACCTGATTGTGTGTGTGTGTACCTTTTCTCTCCTGATTGTGTGTGTGTGTGTGTGTACCTTTTCTCTCCTGATTGTGTGTGTGTGTGTGTGTACCTTTTCTCTCCTGATTGTGTGTGTGTGTGTGTGTGTGTGTGTGTGTGTGTGTGTACCTTTCTCTCCTGATTGTGTGTGTGTGTGTGTTGCAGGAGTCACACCCGCTGGCTGTGCTGAGCAGCAGGAGGTGAAGCAGCCGGACCAGACCGGTGCGGAACCTTCCAGCACCTGAGCCGTACGGCGGCGGCTGGAGCGGCTAGCCTCTCTCCCCGCGGCGTGTAGCACTGCATCCCGCTGTCCCTGTGAGTCTCTGCCCTCCTCAAACACCTACTGACCACGGCCCGCTCGCTTCTGAGAACTACTGACACGTCTGAGAACTACTGACACACTCTACAGTCCTGTCACTTCTGTGTGATACTGACATGCTCTACAGTCCTGTCACTTCTGAGAACTACTGACACATCTGAGAGCTACTGACACGCTCTACAGTCCTGTCACTTCTGAGAGATACTGACATGCTCTACAGTCCTGTCACTTCTGAGAACTACTGACACGTCTGAGAGCTACTGACACACTCTACAATCCTGTCACTTCTGAGAGATACTGACATCTGAGAACTACTAACAAACTCTACAGTCCTGTCACTTCTGAGAGCTACTGACACACTCCATGGATCCAGGGAGCCCGGCCCAGCGCTCTGGCGTTGAGCACACGGCCCCCCTTTGGGTGATAGAGATGTGAAGTTCTGCCTCTCAGGTCCTGCAGCTGCTATTTCTGTAGCCTCTGTCATTTGTAGTCGGGCAAAAGCAGAGGGAAAATATTTCATAAGGAAGATCACAGAATTATGGGCGTGCATCTCTTCTACAGGGGGGATGTCTTGTACAAAGACAGCTGTATCACACACATACAGAACGCACACCCATGCACATAAGCACACAAACCGTCAGCTCTACAAAACATGATCACAAATGCTCTGGAAACAGATTGTTTTAGCTTCTCAGTCAGGGCGGATACCGTGTCTCCCAGGTTTAAGCCATTAGCTCCGCCCCCTCAAGGCTTGCACTGGGCTTTATTTATGCAGAATCAGTGAAATGAGTAAGCGTTTAGGACGGCCTATCACAGCGCTGAGCCGTCCAAGGCAGTGTAAGAGTCACATGGTTCAAATATGAGAGCAGGAGAGAGGAGATCTGCCTAGCTTTGCTGTATCATTTTCCACAGATTGTATCCTTGACAGTGTGAGGTCACAAATATGTGATTAGAATGTTCGTTACTGAACATTCTAATGCTGATGATGTCACAATCACTGCTGGGGATTGAGAGCAGTGGAGTTCTAGAACACTGACTTAGAATTTTGAAAAAAAAAAAAAAAAACATTCCAAAAAACCTGCTCTTCAAAGGGTTAATATGCAGTAATAGTAAAAGATTCAGCCGAAAACGGTCACGTTGCACGTGTTTTGACTGCAGCAGTGTGGTTCAGAAATTGAATTCCTCTTGATTCAGAAAGGCTGTACCTACGTTATGAGATTTTAATCTAGTTTACAGGACAGGAAACCGTTCTTCTTTGTCCACAGTTTGCTGTAGTCAGGTGGAGGGGTTTGAATTACTGTGCAATTGAAAGCGCATTGTGAAGCCTGGTAATTACATTCCCTGTTCCAGACAGGTGATGCAAGATCCTGTCTGTCCTGCTCTTGGTGGCAAATCGGAGCAACAGCCAATCGTTACTCCCCTCCACCTCCACCTCTCTGCTTTTCCTCGCTGTTGCTGCAGTTGTGATGTCACCTGAACCCTAACATCTGATTGGTCGCTCTGTGTTTCAGATCTCCTGTGACTCTGAGCAGAACAGAGCCTTTCCTCTCCCACAGCTGACGGAGACTTCCAGAAGCGGGCTCGACGGAGGGCCCCTATGTGCGTGCGTGTGAGAGCAGCGCCCCCTGCTGTTCCCCCCGAGGCGTGACACTGCGGGCGAGAGAGCGAGCTCCGGTTCCTCAGCCTGGGAGACCATGGCTGTCTGACAGGGAGGGAGGAGGGGGAGCGAGGGAACCTCAGCCGTCCAATCACCTGGCTTAGATGCACATGTATCTGGGCGCTTCTCCGGGGAGAGCCAATCGAGTCCAAGACGGCGGCCAGCGGGGAGGACAGGCATCCCAGCATGCCCGGGGAGGCGCTGCAGGCAGATAGCAAGGCGGTGGCCGGGTCCTCCGGCGGGGGGGGGGCTCCCTCCGCCGTCCCGCTGCGGATCCTCAACAAGGGGCCCGAGTACTTCCGGCGGCAGGCGGACGCCAACCCCAAACGGCTGAGCGCGGTGGAGCGGCTGGAGGCCGACAAGGCCAAGTACGTCAAGAGCCAGGAGGTGATCAACGCCCGCCAGGAGCCCATCAAGCCGCCGGCCACCTCCTCGTCCCCCGGCCCCGCCCCCGGCCCCGCCCCCAGCCCCGCCCACCTGCAGGCCCGTGGGCCCCGCAGGGCCGGGAGCAGCCCCGCCCTCAAGGCCTCCAACAACAACGCCGGCAAGGCGGACAGCTGTCGCCCCGGCAACCTCAACCTGGAGCTGCTGAAGAACCTGCTGAACGGCGGGGAGGCGTTGCCGCGGGCGACGGGGCGGAAGCGGAGCTCACGCAGCTGGGCGCCGCAGCGTTCCGAGCCCACCGAGCTGAACCGCCGCTCCTTCGCCGAGTCACTGCGCGTCTTCCCCTCCCACGGCCACGCCCACGCGCAGGGCGCCAACCTCAACCTGGAGCGCGCCGGCCACGCCCGCTCCCGCGACCCCTGGCTGCACGTGTCCCACAGCTCCTCCGACATCCGCCGCATCTGCCGCCGGGCCGCGCCCGCCGGAGGCTCCGCCCCCTCCCTGCCGCCCGAGCCCTACGCCCCGCCCCCCGGCCACCAGGGCCTGGCGCCCGAGGGCGGGGCCGGCGAGGCGGGGGGCGGGGCCGGGGGCGGGCCGAAGAGGCCGTCGCTGCGGCGCTCCAAGTCGGACCTGAGCGAGCGGCACGCGCGGGCGGAGGCGGATCTGGAGCGCTTCTTTAACCAGTGCGGCCTGGAGCCCGAGGAGCTGGAGCGGCTGGGCCTGCAGGGCCTGGCCGGGTCCGACATCGTCTCCCTCAACCTCCACAGCGCCAGCACCGCCGGCTCCGAGCCCGGGGGCCGCGGGTCCCGCCGCAGCGACGAGGACGACGACGACGAGGAGGACGAGGAGGAGGAGGACCTGATGGATGAGGAGGACGAGGAAGACCGGGTTCCGTACGGAATCTCAGCCGTGGAGCGGAACGCCCGGGTCATCAAGTGGCTCTACAGCATCCGACAAAACCGCGAATCACAGCGAGTCTCTCACGTCTGAGAGAGAGGGAGAGAGGGGGAGAGAGGGAGAGGGAGGGGGGGAGAGAGGGAGAGAGAGAGAGAGAGAGAGATAGGGAGGGAGGGAGACAGAGAGAGAGGGAGGGGGAGAGTGAGGGACAGAAAGAGAGAGAGGGGGAGGGAGAGAGGGAGAGGGGGGAGGGAGAGAGGGAGAGGGAGAGGGAGAGGGAGGGAGGGAGAGAGAGAGAGAGGGAGGGAGGGAGGGATGGAGAGAGAGAGAGAGAGAGAGAGAGATAGGGAGGGAGGGAGACAGAGAGAGAGGGAGGGGGAGGGAGGGGGAGAGAGAGGGAGAGAAAGAGAGAGAGATAGGGAGGGAGGGAGAGGGGGAGGGAGAGAGAGAGAGAGAGAGAGGGAGGGAACATAAGTTGTATCTTGTCATGCCATTTTTGAATTTGAGAAATTTGAGAGAGAGGGAGGGAGGAAGAGAGAGAGAGAGAGAGAAGGATGGAGGGAGGGAGAGAGAGAGACAGAGAGAGGGAGAGTGGGAGGGAGTTAGAGAGAGAGAGAGAGAGAGAGAGGGAGGGAGGAAGAGAGAGAGTGAGGGCAGAGGCTGTAGCTTTTTGGACTGATCCCTTGAAGCTCCACCCACCTCCCCGCCCACCAAACTCTGGCCCCTCCTCCACATTTAAAGAGTCAGAAGCAAGTAAAACAGCCAGACTGCACCCCCCACAGTCTCTGAATACACCAAACTGTTCAGACCAACCAGCCAATCAGACACTATGCTTCATATCGACCGGCCAGTCGGACACTACGCTTCATATTGGCCAGCCAATCAGACACTACGCTTCATACCGGCCAGCCAATCAGGCACTACGATTTCAGCAGTGAAAGATCATTTGGTGCAACTCTGCTTAGTGGATGTATGTTAGTGTGAACATTCTGTGTGTGTCTTTGCGTGCATGTGTGTACGAGCGTGCGTGTGTCTGAATGTGTGCTCGCGTATGTGTGTGCGTGCGTGCGTATGTGTGCGCAGGTGTGCGTGGGTGTGCTTGTGTGCGCATACGCGTGTGGGTGTGTGCGCATATGCGTGTGTGTGTGCGCGTGTGTGTGTGTATATATTCGCGGGCTGCCAGTGCATGTTGCAGCCGCTGTTAGGTTTAGTGCTCCTTCACTAATGTTTGGCTTTTCTTCCTCTTCCATCGTGGCTGCCGCGCACGGCTGTTCCTTATTGGCTTGCGTCCGTACGCCTCATTTCCTGTGGAGTCTGCATCCATCCAACGATTGTGTGGTACTTAAAAGGAAGAGCGTTCTTCCTGCAACCTCATTACTGGTAGTGTTTGTAAGTTAAGAGACATGACACGACATTTCTCCCTGAGTTGCGTTGGAAAATATAAACTTTTTAATGGTGTAAATGCTGTAAGAATATGTATATATGACTTTGAAGCGGTTACCAGGTCTGTAAAGGGGAGTTTCTGTTCTGCTAATAAATCATCTCTTGGCTCAGTCACTCTGGACTTTGTTCCTGCATCGTGTTTGGACCACGTTTGGTTTGTTTTTTTGTTCTTGGTTTAAGGAAAGCTTTTATGTTCAGTAATCCCGCTCTAGATGATCCAATTAAAAATACTACAACAAAAAGTAGGCTAGGCATTGCCTGCTAATGTCTGTATTTTTTATTACTTAGGTAAATAGGTCACAACTGGCCAACGCTGTTCCTGGAGATCTACCCTCCTGTTGGTTTTCACTCCAACCCCAAGAAAGCACGCCTCATCCAACAGCTAGAGATCTTGTTCAGGTGCTAATTAGTACAATCAGGTGTGCCTAATTAGGGTTGAAATGAAAACCTACAGAACGGTAGCTTTCCAGGAACAGGGCTGGGCGGTCCTGAAATCGGTCATTTTCCCCAAAAATGTTTTTATTTCCAAAGAATCGCACTAGATGGCGCAATTGCATCAATTTGTTTTTTTTTTTTACCTGTTTGAGACAGGGAAGCACAAAGAGCTCAGAGAGTCCTAACGCTCTGCAGCTTATCCTGGCGGGGTCACAAAGGGGGACCAGCAGTGGGGGGGCAGTTGGGTGGGGGGCTTAGGGATTTGTATTGCTGCAGGTGGAGGGCAGCTTAGGCCCAGGGACAATTGTTTTGTCAGGAGGAAGAGGAGGATGAGCACTGGTCTGGGACCAGTTCAGTGTTTTAGCCCATAATGGAGAAGGTTAGGGTGTGTTTTAGCTCATAATGGAGAAGGTTAGGGTGTGTTTTAGCCCATAATGGAGAAGGTCAGGGTGTGTTTTAGCTCATAATGGAGAAGATCAGGGTGTGTTTTAGCCCCTAATCGAGAAGGTTAGGGTGTGTTTTAGCTCATAATGGAGAAAGTTTGGGTGTGTTTTAGCTCTTAATGGAGAAGGTCAGGGTGTTAGCCAGAGGGAAACTGATCCAGGGTCAATATGCATGAGCTGAGAGCCTTTATGAGTACAAGCACTCATCACCTGTCTCTTCCAGTGAAAGGTGTCTGCCAACAGACACCTTTTGGAGGTGTTTGACATTAAATACCCTGTAAAATCTAAATCATATTATTTTTATTATTATTATAAAGAGCCAAAGAAAACAAGCACTATTTCAGCTAAGATTTATTATTTACTTTGTTTACAACATGAATGCACCGAAGTTCCTGTTCTGTTTAAGTAAGTCATCACACTCTCGGTGCTTCTCCAGGGTTGATATCAGTGGTAGATGTTCACTTGCAGTAGCTCCCCTGTTCAGATCTTATCTGACAGACTGCAGATACCAAGAAGAGGCTGTTTAACTAGCAGCGAATGGGTTTAAAAATGTATTAATTGAGTATGGGAAAAGCCCCTAATTAAAAAATTAATTTGGGGATTAAAAATTTTTGTCACTCCCAAAAAATTTTGTGAGAGTACTATCGAGCTGAAACTTTGAAAGTTTTATTCTGACCTCAAACACAATCACTGTGGATCCGGTGAAGTGATACCAACGTTATGAGCTTAGAATAAAGAAACATAGAACGCTTGCCGCGTTCTGGAGTCCCATTTATGACATCATGCACATTCTGTATGACCAAGCACAGCGCCAGCCAATGCTGACATGGGAATTAATCAAACGTTACAATACAATTTTACGATTTAGTCATTTAGCAGGGGCTTTTAGCCAAAGTAACCTGACGACTTTGCTCTTGCCAAGCGACCAGCGTTTGTGACTTGGGAGGTGTGGTCTAAGTGGAGTGGTCAGACTTGAAACCTGACTGGTTGGAAACGAAGAGGTTACTCTGCGAGATGTAAAGATGGTTGGTTACGGACTGCACACTCAAAAGCATTAGACATAGAGGAGAGGAGTGAGATGAGCTGGATGTTATGTATATCCATTGGGTTCTGAAAGGGTGTTTTGAGGAGTAACACACAACACAACTTTGTCTGCTCGTACCAATTGGATAGAGCAGAATTATGTCACATACACACATAGTGGGTTGCAGTGTCTGCAGGTTTAACTCCAGTCCTGGAGGGCCGCAGTGTCTCCAGGTTTGACTCCAGTCCTGGAGAGCCGCAGTGTCTGCGGGTTTAACTCCAGTCCTGGAGGACCACAATGTCTACAGGTTTAACTCCAGTCCTGGAGGGCCGCAGTGTCTGCAGGTTTAACTCCAGCCCTGGAGGGCCGCAGTGTCTGCAGGTTTAACTCCAGCAGGTTTAACTCCAGTCCTGGAGGGCCACAGGGTCTGCAGGTTTAACTCCAGTCCTGGAGGGCCACAGGGTCTGCAGGTTTAACTCTAGTTCAGTGTATGTATGTTTTTGTACATTGCAGCGCTTAAGAATTGTGAATACGTGCAAAAAAGGTTCTCTACCTTTTTCACTAGAGTAAGATGTCCTCAGTTCTTCAAACTTAAGCTTAACACAGCAGTTCATTCCAGATTCACTGCAGATACAGTACACAGCCTCATTAGACAGATAATGTTTTATGGCTCTCAAGGTTATCTCGGTTTTAATAGGAAGTGCGCTCTGTTGAACAGCATCTGTTTCCACAAAGCCCGACCTTTGGCCCCTAACGTGGTCTATCTTTCAATTGCTATTAGGCTTTCAAGGTCAATTATATTCCTCGGTGGCACGGCGAATTAACGCCGCCGTATCTCGGCTTCCATTTTTATGGCGGTGTCACGGTCACAGCTGAAGTGCAAAGCCGTCAGGGTTTTTTTTTTTTCGACGGAGCTCAGAAACGGGCAAAGTTCTCTCCGCTGTTGAATGCGAACAGAATACCTGCTCCCCCCCCCCTCCAAAGAATGTGTAGAAAAACATCTCATTCAAAACAAAGTGTCCCGGAGGATTATCTGGACTGCAACAGTGGTCACTGGGTGCTGAACTAGAGCAAACTGTAATTCAGTTGTATATAAATTCTGATCATTGTTATTGTCTTTAATATTATTATCACTAGCAGTAGTAGAGATTATTATTGTTGCTACGTTTCTGTTGAACCTTGTAATGAGTCACAGAGTATTATTTGAGCTATAATAGTGGTTACTTGGTTGAAATTGTAACTCAATTTAAATTATTATCATGAATATTATTATAACTAGTAGTCATGGTTATTTTTAATTATTATTACTATTTAAACTCTTGCACTCGGACAGTTATTTGATCTGCACTATGGAATGGGTTGTGGGAATGAATGGAATATTACTGGTGTTTGTCACAGAAAACAAACTTTTCTCAAAACATGAACATGAAAGTTCTTATTGTATGGCTAGCTACAGGAAATCACAATTTTGGACTGATTTTGTCAAAATATCCTTGAAATGGACTAATAGCAATTTACGAAACCCTGCTGTTACTTTTTCTTACAAGTGTGTGAAGTCACAAGATTTAATCTTTTAAGACATACTTTTTTCAAAATTTAGAACTAGGAAAATTCTTAGTTTTTTTATGTAAAGCAAGCCATTTCTAAACAGTATAGCTGGAGGTCAAACACAATGTCTGTTCTGTATGGATACTCACTTCTGATTGGCAGGCCACTTAACAGTCCAGCTGCTGATTGGTTAAAATGCAAAGTACCACGTTGCTTTGATATTCAAGTCCTCCAGTAGTGGGCAGTGTCTGTATTAGAACTTTGTAGCTTAAATAAAAAAATTTTAAAAATCTTTAAATCTCAACGGAATAAAATAGGCTTAATGTAATAGCGTTCGCTTTCTCTGGGTCCTTGTGTAGCAGTAAAACTGGTTTTGATTGGCCGTGTCCCTCCTTGCATGCGTGCCCTGGCTGGGGGTCACAGCTGGGCTGAAGTTTGCCCACTGGGCATCCCAGGCCACTGCTGTTTTCCACAGGGGATCCATCACTGGCACTCACCCACCAATCAGAGATCTCCAGTTTTCCTTTCGCCTCCAGTCCCCTTTCCTCTTGGCGCCCCCAGTGGAGGAACCAGGTAACTGCACCTGCTGGAGCAGTAGAATTGCTAAGGAACCGGCAGAACCCCACATGTGTAGAGCTGGTCTTGGTTATCAAAACTTTGAGTGTACAGTATCCAGAGGATAAGCACATCTAGAGGACAAGCATGTAATTGCTTGGCAAAAAAACTTTGCAAGGTCTAAAATTCAGACATTTTCAGAAGCAACTCCTAGTCATAATCTGATACTGACGTGCATATATAACCATTTAGTATTTGATTAATATAACAGCACATTTTCGTACAAGTTTGTTCCTTGAAGTACAGTACAGTTTTATTTAAATTACAATATAATTACAAGGGTCATAATAAGAAATATTTGAACATAATTGTTATACAAAAAATATATCTGTTAGTTATTATTAACTGCAGTGTAGTTTTCTGTTTAATATAGCATTATTGTCAGTGCATTTCCCTCCAAGATATAAACCTTAAACAGTTGAGTGCTTTAGCATGTAAAATGCGATAGATAAGGTTTAAGTTCAGTAGACACGATCCTCCTTCTGTAATTAATAGATAGCGAGTGGCGTGTTTGGCTTCTGCTTTTCTGCTCCTGATATGAAGGATTATAAATGTTTATTTTCTTTATGTGTCATTTTTATTCACCACGCATTCAAGATAATACTCCAGGCACCCGTAGAAAAGTTAGGAAACTAAAATAAGATTTGGCTTTCCATAAATCAAGTACACTAGATGGATATTTAGGCAATGTATCTATAAAATCCAACCTAAAAATGTTAAATATTTATTTTCTCTTTTAATCAGGGCATCAGACTGTGATCTTTATGGGGATCTCCTCTGTGAATGAATGGTTGTATAAGCGTTCTCTCCTGGCTCTAATCGCCGTGACTGTTGAACACGGAGCAGAGTTTATGCCGTTATCATAGCTGCCCCCCCCCCCCCCCCCCCCCCCCCGATGCAGCCAAGAGCCATGGCAACATTTCAAGAGCCACATGGGACTCTAATGGGAGCATCGGTTCAGAAATCACATTCTCTGGTCTGTGGAGCAATGAGGCCCGATCGATACGAAACCACATCACCGCGTGCCCTGATTCAGAACACAGGCTAGAAAAATCCTGGTCTTAATATGTTAATATAAATTTATTTTGCCTTTTTTTTCTTCTTCATATTTTTGCATTTATGTTTAGGTTATTTTTGTGTGTGTGTGTGTGTGGTTGTTTTAGTTTGTTTAGCGCTGTTGTTAAGTACTGCGTTGGTTCGTTTGGAACTGAAGTACGGTGTTGTTTCTTGGTTGTTACTGGATTTCTGTATTACCTGTTTCGTTCTCTATATAAGCAGCGGTTAGGGTTAGGGTTAGGGTTAGGGTTAGGATTTCTGTATTACCTGTTGTGTTCTCTATATAAGCAGCGGTTAGGGTTAGGGTTAGGGTTAGGGTTAGGATTTCTGTTTTACCTGTTGTGTTCTCTATGTAAGCAGCGGTTATGCGTGTAGCTCTTCTGCAGGAGTGCTGGGTGCTGCTTCTCGTCTCTCGTGGTTTTGGTCTGGTGAAAGTCTTAAGTATGCGCTAATACACCCCCCCCTCCCCCTTAAATCACTCTGAATAAGAGTCTCTGCTAAATAAATATAACGTGTCAAATTGTGCTTCTCTGACTAACGTCAAGTTAGGATTTGCCAGTTTAACTCTCAACTCTTTTTTTGTGTAAAACATCTGCTGTACTGGTCACTTGGCTGTGAGAACCCAAGAGGCTTAACTGGTCTTGGTCTTTTGAGAGCCGCTTCACTAAAAGACCTCTGAAGTTGTCATGGTGAACTTACTGTTCCTGCATGGTGACTATATCCAGCTCCTGGGGGAACTTACAGTGATGATGTTACTGTATTAACAATTTTCCAGATCGCTGACTTCAGCAGAACTGGGGTAAAATGGAAAAACCCAAAAAAAAAAAAAAAAAAACGGTTGAAAGCACTGTTGTACAGTTTGTGTGTGTGTGTGTGTGCATACGTACATGTGCATGTGTGTGTGTGCATACGTGCGTGTGCGTGCGTGGGTGTATGTGCATACGTACGTGTGCGTGCATGCGCGTGTGTGTGTGTGTGCATGCCTGAGTGCGCCTGTATTTAAAACTATTTCCTTATTCACCAGTCTTGTCTGGTTGACCATCAATAGGAAATCAGCCTTGAAGCCCCTCCCCCCTCCCCCACCCCATAGCAGTGACACACACTGTGTACTGATCTACAGTCTTGCTGTTTTTCACGCTTTTTTTTGAAGGGGGGGGGGGCAGTCTTTCTCAATTTCTCTTTTTCCTGTAAAGCATCTTTATGACTGAACTTCTGTAGAAAGGGATGAATAAGTAAAACAGAATAAATTTAGTCTGCCTTCATGAATATATCACATTTATATGTTTATACCAAGGTATGCATAGTATTCATTTGCATGCATTTGTGTACATTTACCAATTTGGTTACGCATAAATGATCATCTTTTGAACTTCTTTAATATCTAACAGCTTACTTTCTGTCTCAGCCTCAGATTGGTTTGGTCATATTTTTTATTTTTTGGAACCCTGTGTGGACAGGAACATTCCCCCAGTGTTCTCTGGGTGTTCTCTGGGGGTTCTCTGGGTGTTCTCTGAGTGTTCTCTGAGTGTTCTCTGGGTGTTCTCTGAGTGTTCTCTGGGCGTTCTCTGGGTGTTCGCTGGGTGTTTTCTGGGTGTTCTCTGGGTGTTGTCTTGGCGTTCTCTGGGTGTTCTCTGGGTGTTGTCTGGGCGTTGTGTGCACACCAGGCACTCTATCTGGGATTTCAAGGTCATACCGATGTCTCTATCATTGACTGTTAATTTTTAATGCACACATGGCCTTCAGGGTTTTCTTATCTTCTGGATTGAGTCCAAATCAGCAATGTCACCGGCAGATTCAGTGGAGCTTCAGGAACCGATAAGATGGGCACTGAAGGCCTGCTAAAGGTGTGTGTGAGAGACACACGTACTGCATACAGGTACACAGGTATATACAGGTACTGCACACAGGTACACACAGGTACTGCATACAGGTATATACAGGTACACACAAGTACACACACATACTGCATACAGGTACACACAGGTACTGCATACAGGTATATACAGGTACACACATGTACTGCATACAGGTACACACAGGTACACACACATACTGCATACAGGTACACACAGGTACACACATGTACTGCATACAGGTACACACAGGTACACACATGTACTGCATACAGGTATATACATACAGGTACACACAGGCACATACAGGTACTGTATACAGGTACACACAGGTACACACACGTACTGCATATAGGTACACACAGATACACACAGGTACATACAGGTACTGCATACAGGTATATACATACAGGTACTGTATACAGGTATATACAGGTACATAAAAATACTGCATACAGGTACACACGGCTACATAGAGGTACTGTATACAGGTATATACAGCTACATACAGGTACTATATACAGGTATACACAGGTACACACAGATACTGTATACAGGTATACACGGGTACATACAGGTGCTTTATATCAATATGCATAAGTTACTGTATACAACTAATCACAGATATATAGGTATGCACAAGAGTATTCACGTACATTTAGGTTTGCAGCACAGACACATCAGGTACTACATACAAGTAATCACAGGCACGTATAGGTATGCACAGGAACACACAGGCGCTATATACACACATGCACAGGTACATGTGAGCACATATTGATATGAGCATGTGCTTATAGACCCTGCACACAGGTATGCATATGCACCAAAGTGTCCAGATGCATTCAGGTTAAAACTAACTAACCAGATAAAATTTCCAATAAAACATTAATGATATGAGTGATGTGACAACAGGATCTGTTTAAAACATGGTGAGGAAAGTATTTCTATCTCAGATATGGTACACAACTATTAGAGAATACCGTCTGATGTCTTTTTTAGGGACATATGTTTCAGGTTTCCCCGCAGAAGTTGTGCTTCTTTCAACGAGGCCATTGCATTCCAGTCAGATGCACTTTCTGAAAACCCATTGAGAGGACATGAGCGAGCCCAGCGCGGCCTCAATGGGCTTTTCAGACGCACCAAAACAAGCGAGACAAAAAGGTGACCGAGAATGGCACCCAAAGCGGGCTTTAGTGCCCGGAAAAAGTTTGGCAACTCAGAGGAAAACGGTCAGGTGGCCCTGAAGCGTCAGCTTCCCTGTTTCCCCGCGGATGAAAAGCCTGAACGCAAGAAGCCGTTTGACCTCCTGCCCATGTTGTTTCAAAGCTTCAACTCCAGCTTTTCCAGGATTCAGCCCACATCCTCAGTATTCCACCCCGATGGCGGCACGGTGGTGCAGTGGGCAGCGCTGTCATCTCACAGCAAGAAGGTCGTCGGTTCGAATCTCGGCTTGGGGCCTTTCTGTGTGGAGCCTGCACGTTCTCCCCAATGTCTGCGTGGGTTTCCTCCGGGGTACTCTGGTTTCTTCCCACAGTCCAAATATGTGCAGGTAGGCTAACTGGAGACTCTAAATTGCCCGTAGGCATGAGTATGTGAGTGAATGGTGTGTGTGTGTGTGCACTGCGATTGATTGGCAGCCTGTCCAGGGTGTATTCCTGCCTCTCAACCTCTCAATAGGCTCCAGCACCCCCCTCGACCCTGCCCAGGATAAGCGGGTATAGAGAATGGATGGATGGATGGATATTCTAGCCCTCCTTCTGTCATTCACTGTACCTTCTGGCAGTTTAGAGAGGAGAAGTGGAATGGAGTGAGTCGACCGTCCGCTTAATCGCAAAATATGTGTCAAACCGTGGCCTCCGTTTCCAGTCAGACGCATTTTCTGGTCTTCTGAAGTCACCAAAGACTCCAGGGTTAAACGAGGTCGTCTATGGATCTAATCCGCCAACAAACCACCTCTATCAGTTTGAGTGTCCTTTTAATGGTTTCTGCCAATACATCAACTGGCCTGTATTTGGTGCAAGGTGTAGTATAAATTGGTTAATGGACTGTATGCAAAATAAATTTAAAAATATTCATACGTACATACTGTAAACACCTCACAGCTAGACCAATGAGGGTTTGTAGCTGGAGGGGAAGGTATCGCGTGTTCTCCCTTGGCTGGTGTGATTCAAAACCGAGATGTTAGTTAGTTTTCATCTGTTAGCAAGAACAGGGCACAATTAGAATTAAGAATGCACTGGTTCCGTTGCCACGGGTTAGATATGAAGGCGCTGCTTCATATCCCGCTTAAAGCTGGCCTGAAACGGATCAGTAGCATTCAGGTTACTCTCCGTTCGTAAACGGGGCTATGCTGTCATCAGAGATATATCCGATCTGTCGCCGGACTGTCAATATTCCAATGGGAGCATCAGAATATTCACAAATGCGCGGAACAACACAACAGATATATCCATGACCACAGCCAGAAAGCGTAACAGTTACTAGGTTTTACCCTCGTATTAAATCTGACTCCATTTTATATGATAATTTAAAATTTGGGTTTAACTATACGTGGAACTTGGGAGTGGTTACACTCGACTCTATCTTGTGCCATTATTCCTCAATATATGCTCCCGGGTTTAGCATTATTGTTAAATCTCAGTTCGGTGAAGAATCCAGAGGGTAGGAGTCTGACCACCATAATACATGCCTTCCATGCCTGGCTTACATGGATAGTGCATAGACAGTTATGAGCCCAGAGCGGTTAAGAATCTATCGGGCTCCTTAAGGCGAATTTGGGGAGAACCAGCGTACTACGCCCATGGGTCCTCTTATGCCAAACAACACCAGAACCGATCCCACCAATCCCTTAACAGGCAGATCGTGGTCACCTATCTAACTTGAAGACCCCACTACAGACGTTTACTGTACTAGACCCCTGATCAGTAGGTCCTAGTCAGAATTGCCCCCCTGAGTATTTAAACGGAATTTCGGCTGAAAAGAAGATAAAATGGATTAGAGTCATGAAGACCACGCAAGTTAAAATCAGAAGAATTTATTTAACAGGCAGGTAGGTTATTATCTTCAATTCCAAATCAATTATAAGGGTTAAAAACATAAAGACAGAGTAAAATAGTTCTTACCCAGCCTGTTTAGCTACACACAGAGCACAGAGTATGTACCACGTGGGGAAGTCGTTTACGATCTTCCATGGCTATTTCTACACAGAACACATAGCCTAGTATGTGCACTGAGGGAAGTCGATTACGATCTTCCTTGTCTGTCTACACACACCCCACAGATTATGTGTAACGTGGGGAAGTCGGTTACGATCTTCCCCGATTGCTTTGTCTCCCTTCCTTTTAAGCCAAATCCCGCGTTTGGTCTAGGCGGCATTGCCATAAATTAACCTGTCCGAATCATAAATCTCTAATTCCGGCCCCCACCATTTGGAGGAGGTTGTTAAAACAATTGGTGGGGAAATGGGGAAAAGGAGATGATTACCAGAGAGGACATTCCATTGTGTTAGGTTTTTCCTGAGTTATTGAAACTATGTTTTTTCAAATCCTATTTGGTATGAAACATATTTCATTCAATGGCTTAAATTATTATGAACATGTACATACCAAACATGCCAAGTGGATGTAATATTATGGTGCAGTTGTCATGAAAATACCCTTCTGTTTAACCATTGTACACGCAATCCATGTTATTATTACATAAGGCATAATACAATAATACAATGAACACATGTGCATGGTTTGTAAGGTTTTCCGGGATTTGTAAATAAGATATAAAGATGGTTTATAGTCCAGATCCAGAAAAGAAATACAGAGTGTAATGTCAGAGGGGTCCATATGTGGGCAGTGTGGTACTGTCCCGTGTAGTGCCCCCACCAGGTGCCGGTTGCTTCACCCTTTACGACCCCAAAACACCCACACCCACAACCACAGGCAAAGAGACTAGTTCCCCTTATCTTGGTTGTGTCCAGGTGGTAACATTCCAGAGAGCCAAATGGCCTGCCCATTCAGAGGAAGTCCGAGTGACTTATTGTTTTACCACAAGGCTCTCGGGTCCTTTGAAGTACACGCTGCGTCCCAGCATGCTGGCTCGTTCAAATGTCAGCCTTTTCTGGGTCCCAGTATAATTTCCCTCTTACAATACATACGTAGAAAATATTTAAAAAAACAGGAGGATTATTATTGTAATTATAGACATTTCCCCCAGCTTGGTCAATGAACAGGAGTCCATTGCAGGTGGGTGCTACACATTGGTGGTGGGTGAGGTGAATTCCCCTTCATCACTGTAAAGCACTTTGAGTGCTCAGAAAAGTGCTATAGAAATGCAATGATTCATTCGTTCATTTCATCACTCGCTCCATCAGCTGATTTTCCTACGCAACTAAATTCCCTTATTCTCCCAGTTGCAATTTTCTATGCATGAACAAGTGCCGGTCATGTGACTGGTGAGATCAGCGTACACACACCCATTGTGAGTCAGTGACTCAGGCCACACGTTGCTGAGAATAACCATGTCATGGCGATTCGAAGCGAGAGGAAACGGTTACGGTCAGCGAGCGGCCGGACCAGCGGCCCGACGGTAGCGCTCGTACCCAGGAGTGACTCCAGCCTCAGAGAGGCCGCGGGGTTACCTCCGTACAAACCCAGCGGCTTCACAAAAACCGTCCAACTGTGAAATTGGGCGAGAGGTGAACAGGATTAAATCCGCACGGCTTCACGCAGCCGAGCAACAGCAGCCCGCCGTAGCTCTGCAACATTCTGGAATATCTCTGGAGCGCCAGCAGCTACAAATGTGCTTTTATCAGCATGAGTGTGATACACGACACTCATCACAGCCCACAAGCTGACCTCTATTTACTGTACTGAAGAGACGTAATGTGCAGTTTGACAAGAAACAGGCACAAAACTACATCGCTGAATTTTATTGTTTGGGCAAGCCAAACTTCCATTCAAACTCCTCGCCAGGACGAACAAGATACTGAATACAGGGTCTACAGACAGTGTGAGCGTTGTATCTGCATGTCTTAGGGTTGTGTGGGTTGTGTTTACTCTTTACTTTTGGGTCAATTTGACCCCATTCAGTGTTTGAATATATCAAAAATCAGTAAACTGTATTAGGTTTTTTATTACATATTATTGTGTTGGGTTCAACTATTGGGGTTAAAAGAGGAGAAACAAAATAGGCTTTCAAACTGACTTTGGTGGCACAGGTCTGTAAAATGTACCTGAGGTGTCTACCTATGCCCTTTGGTGTACATCCAACCAATAGTACGTACCCAAACTCCAGCCCTGATCAGTAGAACATCTCCATACTCCAGCCCTGATCTGTAGAACACACTCAAACTCCAGCCCTGATCTGTAGAACACACTCAAACTCCAGCCCTGATCTGTAGAACACACTCAAACTCCAGCCCTGATCTGTAGAACACACTCAAACTCCAGCCCTGATCAGTAGAACACACTCAAACTCCAGCCCTGATCTGTAGAACACACTCAAACTCCAGCCCTGATCTGTAGTACACACTCAAACTCCAGCCCTGATCTGTAGAACATCTCCATACTCCAGCACTGTTCTGATGAGAGCAAAGCGAAATAATATTGACCTGCTTGACGTGATGCTGTGGTACAATCCACAGACATGCTTGTTTTCCTGTCTTCATCACCTGGTCCTAGGCTTGGTAACAATGAGAGAGCAGAGAGTCTAGGACCCAACCCAGGTAGCAAGCAGTTGCAACCTCAGGTACTTCCTTTCCACCCAGCTGTAATGATGTCATCACAGGGGTGTTTCTCACACGTGTGATTTGCACTGCAATACTCGTCTTTCACATTCAGGATTATGTCCAGGTGCACAGTCTGATCTGAAGAAAGAGACATGATGACAAGACTTCTTGGTGGACTGATGTTGTCTGCATACGCAACAGAACCCGTGTCTTCAAGGACTGTGCTCCTGTAGCTCATGTAAGACCAAGATTAAGTATGGGGACAAATCCCGGATTTGAGGGACTCCAGTGGTTACCGGGGTCCTGTCGCTGTGGGTATGGTTA
Source organism: Anguilla anguilla (assembly GCF_013347855.1). Lineage (NCBI taxonomy): Eukaryota > Metazoa > Chordata > Actinopteri > Anguilliformes > Anguillidae > Anguilla > Anguilla anguilla. The sequence continues at coordinate 1,309,034 of NC_049208.1, read as the reverse complement.
CTGAGCATCCTTTGAGTACTTCCAGAGGCAGTGGAGAGGCTGTGCTATGTCCCGAGGATCTGAAATGACCTCACATAATACAGCATCAGAGTAGCATGACTATATCAAAGGCCTTGCTCACGTCTGCCAACGACACCCGGATTAGTCAACGAGGACTAGCATGCGTTAAATAAGGCATTCTGTTGAACAGCTGTGTATCTACTAGGGTAGAGCCAGATGCCACCATGTGTATTTGTATCTGTATTTGTTCAACCCACAAAATTCTGGATAAAAGTGGAAGTGGGCATGGTATAAACTGGAAATGGGTGGAGTTTAACCCAGAATAATATAAAATGTTTAAAATGCTAAATGCTGAAAATCCCAGATTTTTACCATTATAAATACTGCCACTGCTATTATTCAGATGTTAAAGTATTAAAGCCATGGTTTTACAATGACATCAAAAATCCTCCAGTTTAACAACAGATAATTTGCTTTTTAAAGCTGTATTTATCAATGAATAGCCTATATATTATATGGCCACAGCAGGCTTTTATAAGACTGACTTGAAGCCCCACTTTACCTGTATGTTTGATTTGCATAAGTTTGGATGCATTAAATAAAAAAATGGAAAAGTTTCCCTGGCTGGAATACATCTTCAACTGTTATGCTCTTACTCAGACTTCTCCAAGTTGTATTTTGTGAAGACCAGCTCCTGCATATGAGCTGGGAGTCTAGAGTGATAGGGAGACACAACATCCCTTGCTATACTGAAAAGTTTGCTGGAAAAAACACTTGTGCGGGGGCAGGTCAGATGTTTTAGAGCCACATGAGCCAGTGCTGGGTGTGTCATTAGCCCACAGCCTGTGTCTATATGTTTTAACTCCAGAAAGGCCGCTTTTTTATTACCTACCACTGCCACACCGGACCGGCGTCAGACATATTTGCATATCTGCACCAGCAACGACCTAACTGCATAAAGATTACGTAACCATATCCAAAATGATTTTCTTGAGATAAAGGACACAACTGAACCAACTTTAACTTTTGTATCTCTAAATTATAGTGGTTTTGTTATGTAGGCTGTAAGGCAAAACGCATTGAGGCATGTCACAGGAACGCTAAGAAAAGCGCTAAAATGTGCGTGACAACACACAAAATGGAAAAAGCAGTTAAAGAAATACATTTTAATAAAAGTTATTTCTTTGGTCAAAACGAATTCAGCACATTTCTCCTTCCGTTCTCATGAGAGGGAGCTTTTACGCAGCTTTTACGCTGCAAATTATCTTGTCCCTTCCTGGGGACCCTCGCAGCCATTTAGCATAGGAATGTGACATCCTTGCCGCAGACACTAGAGGTGTTATACTGAGACACACTACAGAGGGGCTAGACACAGAGGCATGCAAACTACAGACACAGTAATGGCAGAAACGGAAACACAATACACTACATATAATATATATATGTAGACTACATAAAACTGGGAACCTATCACTAGGCACCGTCACTATACCGTTATCAGTTCCACAGACAGCGCGCAGCTCTGGTGGCTTGCCGGGACCACGCCCACACAAATCGTTACGCTGTCTACTCCAGCAGCTGTTCAGTGACCGAATGACCGGCGCTTTCATATGAGTACCCCAAACAAGCGCTGTCAAAACTAACTCTTCACAAATGATCACAGGAAATTCACTCGCTGCAATCGTGCGATGAAGTTAATAAAGCCTTTGGGGCGGTGAAGAATAACTGTGGATGCTGTAGTTATGGAAACAAACTCAGAATTCAATAGTGCAATAGTGCCACCGACGCATTTTCAGGTTTTCACTGAAACTGTGACTTTGAATAAACTGGACAGGTCAGCTACATGACAGCTGTGTGAAATGTAACATCGTCCCACCATTTTCATGGATTTTCCTTCTTCAGCAGTTGAATGTGTCCTGTGTAGTATGCCTCCTGTGTAGTATGCATCCTGTGTAGTATGCATCCTGTGTAGTATGCATCCTGTGTAGTATGCCTCTTGTGTAGTATGCATCCTGTGTAGTATGCCTCCTGTGTAGTATGCCTCCTGTGTAGTATGCCTCCTGTGTAGTATGCATCCTATGTAGTATGAATTCTTTGCTTGTTTAGCAAGCTTGTGTGCTTAACTCCTGAGTGCGCTCTACTTCTAGGTCCGTGTTTATGAAACTGCTTCTGACCATCTAGAATGATTGATTTGATTAATTTTTTTTCTGTCATCCATGTTGTCTGTTATATTTACTTTCCTCCTCCTTTATGACATGCGTATGTCCGACATCGTCGTAATCGTAGTGTGGAAGCCCTCCACTCTGTTTCATAAACACTGTTTTCTTCATTAATTTTTATTTGACTGAGCACACATGCTCTTTCACAGAAATGCCCTGTTCATGGTCCCCCAAGTAGCCTGACCTGCATGTCTCTGGACGGTGGGGACCCGGAGGACACCCGGGGAGAACACACAGGGAAGCTCCACACAGAAAGGCCCCGGCTGAGATTCGAACCCGTAGCTATCCACTGCGCCACCGTGCTGCCCATAACGAATGCTGTCTGACGCGTGCAATTACATTACTATTCCCCCACCCATTCTTCCTGAAATTATGTCCCTCCTAAACATGTGAGAACCGTCAGGGTGGAGCAGATCATGTGGCATGTATTTTGTTTGCCAGGGTTCTGTTGCACAGGCAATATTGCTCAGCTTGAAGGGCGCCTTTGTGCTTTCCTGTACACCAGAGATCAGATACCGGGCTGCAGGAGGCTTGGCGGTCTCTCGGCTGGCATAGCTATTTTTTTTACTGTAGCTCTGGTTGGGTTTTAATTAGATTTTGAAATTTGATGGATCTATAAGGTTTGTTGTCAGTGCCAAATTGACCATACAGGACAGGAATTTTATGTGGTAAAAATCGTCTTCCTTGGTAGCTGGATAAGGGTCGCTGCAGTCCCAACACTGGATAACGGTTTTGCAATTCCCTGAGTAAACTGCATCTGTCACGCATACATAAACATGAAATTAAATTAATGTAATGAATTAGGATTGCGTGGAAGATTTAGGATTCAGACCGAATACAGGTTTATTTTTTTAGATAAAGTAAAATAACTGAGATAATATTTCTGAAACACACCACTCCTTTCTCGCGTTTTCTGAAGTGTTTGTCTGATCTGAAATCGCGCGCTGGGACCTTGAAAAGGTTTCCCAACCGCGCGTAGTTTGGGACAGTCTATGTGACACTCGTACCCGTGTACCGGGTTCAAGGCCGTCAAACAGATTGTAACCTTTCTTATTTCCTAGAGGCCAGCGCACGCAGCGTCTATCTCTCTGAAGGGGGTGTGCCTTCTTCCAGGTTGTTAATAATTCATGAAACTCCGACAAAAATCGTCACTCCCGTGTTACATGTATAAAACCGGGTCATTTTCGTCCGATGTCCGTTATTGATCTCTGACTGTACTGGTTCTGCGGCCGCCGCTATAATGCTGAGCATTGCTCTAATCTGGGGATTCTTGGTAGCGGTATGCTGCTGCCTGTGGCTCGCGGTGGGCATCCGCCGAAGGTGAGTAACTTTTACGCAGCGCATCTGCGCAGTCAATAGACTATTGACTATTTGCCTCGCACAAAAATATTCCGGTACAGTCTTGGGAATTAAAACGGAAAGGGAATAAAAAAATCCTGAAATACGCGGAATACTGGACCGAATAACCTACGTAGATGAAAAATTAAATTCAATGAATCATACACAATTGTGCTGTAAATTAGAGGGAAAAAGCATCGCAGCTTTGCGCGTTTTGTGCGTTTTGCCGTATCCATTAAATCTGTTATCGTTAAATATGCGTTGTGATTGCCACCTGAGGTTATCCAGTCCTACTTAAAAACGTTCAGAAATGTTAGAAGCGAGCCCGACAGAAATAGTAATGTTATTAAATGTTATGCTTATTTCTTTCACATTATGAACTTTTCCTCCCAATTAATTAATTAAATTAAATTAATTAATTGAAAGGCAGGCGGCACCTTTCCCCACTGCATGTTACAGAAACCATGGAGCTACCATGTAGTTAACGTATGAATTAAGCAATTTGAAGAGTTTAAGTGTAGAAGAAACCATTACATTTTATTTGCTAATGATTTAGATGACCGTGTTGCCTGTTTTAAGAGCGTCCAATTATAACGTTCTAACGGACGCCTTTGCTAAACGAAGAACAACTAATAACAGATAAATAGGCTTGAACTTGGGTTTGAGATGTTCTGATATCATTTTGCTAGGGTATAAAATAGGTTGAACACCTTAAATTCACCTTTCATAACGTCTTAACACTAGCTATCCGGGGTGTAATAAAGACCAATTCTATGACATACAGTTTGCAGGACTTTGCCCCACAAAATTACATCGGACTGTCTGCAGAAGGTCTTATCTTGATTTTACTGGACAAGTGTAGTATTTATCTTGTCACTGTCCCAATTACGTTCTTCCCCCTCACTCTCTGTAGATGTATTACTAGAGCGAACGTGCAGCGAGATAATTTTTATGGAAGCGGATTTGCAAGGGATGCTATTCGCGAGTTGGCAGCAATGCGAGCATCTGGCGTGGTGTTAAACGACGCGAATAAAGTAGACAAACGCGGAAATCTTGGCAAACCTCGGAGTTGGTAAGAGTCCGCGCGCTTGTGCTGAGCGCTCTGTGCGTCTCCGTTCCAGGCATCCGGGCGAGCCGCCGATTGAGAATGGCCTCATTCCGTACCTCGGGTGCGCCCTCCAGTTCGGCGCAAACCCGCTGGAGTTCCTGCGCAGCAGACAGAAGAAGTACGGGCACATATTCACCTGTAAGATCGCCGGCGAGTACGTCCACTTTCTCTGCGACCCTTTCTCCTACCACTCGGTCATCCGCCAGGGACGCCACCTGGACTGGAAAAAATTTCACTTCGCTGCTTCCGTTAAGGTAAGAGCGCTTTGGGGAAAAGTGTTAGTACTGTGGGACCGGAGGGTTCCCCGCAGTGCTTGTGTGTGTGTGTGCGTGCGTATGTGTGCCTGAACTCAAAATGTAATTACCTGAGTTCAAGTTCAACGGAAATTTCTCCGAGAGCGAGAGAAGAGTGTGCAGACGAAAACAAAGAATATGAAGCACTCCGCGTCATTATCAAGCCTTATTATTATTATTATTATTATTATTATTATTTTGTTTGGTTTTTCCTTTACTGCCTGTGCAAAGAAAGACTTTCGCTGATTTGCGAAAGCGTTGACGCGGCAGCTGTAATCGCTGGAATTAAAATTATTGGCACGCAGAGATTGCGCATTCGAACGGAAATGGCCTTTGATGTGCGAGATGGTAAACACTCTGCATCCCGTATAGCCTAATGCAGTACTGCAGATAATCGATAAACATTAGCCTGTTCGGAATCACAGAAGTCGCCATTCCTCCACACCAAAAATCTTATGGTCTGCGTTTTCAATGCTGTCCATTGTTCGGAACGACACGCCCAGGGAAGGGGATTTAAATGTATAGCTTGCAACTTTACATTTACATTTCGGAAAAAAGTTTAAAATAAAAACTTTTATCCGATTTTCAGCAGTTCTTTCCTTTATTCAGAAATTTCAAATTAAGTTTATTTTCAAATTATTATTATTATTATTATTATTATTATTATTATTGTTTCATTTTTACCACCTGATGAACCATATAAAAAATATACACTACCGTTTTTATTTTTCTCGCGTCTGCACTTCAGACACACTCATATAAATGTGTAATTTCCATACTATTTGCAATTAAACTTCTATATAAATGTTTTTTTTTCGCAAGCAGCCAATGAGAGCCCTGACAGCAGTCTTATGTGGGAATCCCCATTAGAAATGAGTGATAAAGCGAGGCTCCGCCCCTTTTACCCACAGGCCTTTGGGCACGACAGCATGGACCCCAAATATGGGCACACCACGGAGAACCTGCACCAGACCTTCCTGAAGACCCTGCAGGGCGACGCCCTACCGTCCCTCATCCAGAACATGATGGAGAACCTGCAGAACGTTCTGCTGCAGCCCGGCTTCTTGCCCATGCACACCCAGGACTGGCAGGTGGACGGCATCTTCGCCTTCTGCTACAAGGTCAGTGAAACATCGCGGATGTTCCTGTTCTAGTCACAGTGCATTCTCATGTTCTAATGATCTGGGTCGGGGATGGGTTGAATGTCCCTGTTCCAGTCACTGTGCATTTTTATGCTGTAATGTTGTAGTTGGGCTGATTGGCCTGTTCTCGTTGCTCCGTATCCTTATGCTCTTTTGTTCTGATCCAAGGTGATGTTTGAGTCGGGCTACCTGACGCTCTTCGGCAAAGAGCTGAGCGTGCAGGAGGACCAGAGCGCGGCCAGGCAGGAGGCCCAGAAGGCTTTGGTCCTCAATGCCCTGGAGAACTTCAAGGAGTTCGACAAGATCTTCCCGGCGCTGGTGGCCGGCCTGCCCATCCACGTGTTCAAGAGCGGCCACAGCGCCCGCGAGAAGCTGGCCAAGACCATGATGGCCGAGGAGCTGAGCAAGAGGAAGAACATGTCCGACCTCATCTCGCTGCGCATGGTGCTGAACGACACCCTGTCCACCTTCAACGACCTGAGCAAGGCCCGCACCCATGTGGCCCTGCTCTGGGCCTCCCAGGCCAACACCCTGCCCGCCACCTTCTGGACCCTCTTCTACATGATCAGGTATGGGGATCCCGGGGCCCCCCCGTCCCAGAACCACCCCCCCGCACCCCCCCCCCCCCCCCCCCGCCCCTCCCAAAACACAGGATGCACCCTGCCACCCAAAACACAATATACACCCGCCACGCAAGACACAGGCTACAACCCCCCCCCCCCCCACCCAAAACACAGGGTACACCCCCCCCCCCCCCCAACCCCACCGGCCCAAAAAAATGGTGGGTTGGATACTAGCAGAAACCCACACATTGTTGGTTTTTGACACTTTTTGGAAGTGTTTACGCATTAGCTGCAACACTACAGATTCCACTGACCTAAAATGGTTTAGAAAGAAAAAAAATCAGAGAGTCACTGTAATCTAATGCTAGGTGGTAAGTAGCAGGATAACACAAGTGCTGTAAATGGGCAGGGCCATCTAGGATGTTCGCAGAACAGTTCAGCCGGAGGACTGAGCGTGGAATCGCTTCTGTCTTTGTCGCCAGGAGCCCTGAGGCTTGCAAAGCTGCCACCGAGGAGGTGGAGAAGGTTCTGGAAAGTACTGGCCAGAGACCCGACCCAAAAGGACCCCATTTGACGCTCACCAGGGAACAGCTGGACAACCTGCCGGTCTTAGGTAAGAGCAGTGCTGCGGAAACTAAGCCTGGGTTCTCACACGTTCCTGGATAACCTGAAATTTATTGATGCAGTGATTCTAAGTCATGAAAAAAAGGCATGGAAAATTAGAAAACTGCCAAAATGTCCTGGGAAATATTTTTAGTGTAACCGCTGCAATGTTTAAAGGCTAACAACTTTAAAGTTTTGAAAACACAACCTCGTCCACCCCCACGGTCCATGATCTCAGTCCACACCCCCCAGACCCCCCACATGCCTACAGTCACAGTCCACTGCAGGTGATGGTCACATAGCATGTTCTGGGAAACAATGTCTTGAAGAGGGGAGTTTGACCCTGTAAGCGCACTGATGGCACTGGATCAAATAAAATCCAGCCTCAAGCTTGTGGTACTTGGCAGTAATATTTGCATTTCAGCACTTACTAGAAGCTTTCAAACGGGGCAGTTTAAACTGCTCAGGTTTTTATTTGTTTTACATGCAGTTCCTTTAGACTGCTGGATTTTGAAATGAAGCGATTCAAGTGTCTTGCTGGGGATTACAATGGCACTGGCCCACACAGCATTTGAACCCGCAACCAGTAAAGGCATACTGTGCAGGATTTTCAGCCTTGCTGTGTGGTTGCTTGTGTTTATAATTGTTCTCACCCTTGCCCACTCACCTCTGTTTCTACACTTTTATTTTTATATCTCCATTTTTCAATAGCTGTGCAATTTTGAGGAAAAGCCATTCCAAGGTTGACAAGGTTGATTTTTGAACGAGGCCTGACGGCTTGTAATTTTGCTTCACTGTACTTGTGCTTCTTCACCTCCACCATTGCAGTAGCCAGCTCGCTACAAACGCTCTGCTGAAACCTGACCTCACCCCACAGGGTCTGTAGCCACACCATCCACTCCCCACACAGAAAAGAGCGTCAAAAAAAACGTCCCAAACACATCTTACAAATAGAAATCTTAGAAATACAGGCAGAGGAGCACAGATTCATGCACAAAGACAGAGACTGCCGGTGCATCATCGATATGATTCAGCATGGTTATTTTATAATACTTTATAATATAATCCTGCATAGTGTGACTGTAAGCTCCCTGCACAAGCCCAGCTCCCTTATACCCTCCCATTATACTCTACATTATCCGCCAGATTTGCTTTGTAAAATTGGATGCTTTCTTCACAGACAGCATCATCAAGGAGGCCATGAGACTGTCGAGCGCCTCACTCAATGTCCGGGTGGCCAAGGAGGACTTCCTGCTGCACCTGGACAACAAGGAGTCGTACCACATCCGCAAGGACGACATCATCGCCCTGTACCCTCAGATGCTTCACTTCGATCCGGAAATTTACGAGGACCCTCTGGTGAGCCCCAGTTCTCTCTCTCTCCTCAGAGCTCTGAGCATGCAGGGGTACTGCCTATTTCATCACTGTGTGGCACACCCTGCCAGGTCACGTCCTAGAGACAGAAACTCTGGGGGTTTTCAAGACCAGGTTTGATATGGTGCTGGATACTATCAAGTCTGTAGGTAATCAGAGAACTAGGTACAATTTAGTGGTAGGAAAATGGCGAGCATGTTAGGCTGAATGGCCTGTTCTTGTCATTAAGTTATGCTATGTTACGTTACGTTACATTACGCTACGTTATGTTATGTTATGTCATGTTGTGTTATGCTATGTTATGCTATGCTATGCTAAGTTATGCTATGTTATGCTATGCTATGCTATCTTACCTCATGTTATGTTATGCTATGTTATGTTATGTTATGTTATGCTATGCTATGCTATGTTATGCTATGTTATGCTGTGCATGCTATGCTATCTTATCTTATCTTATCTTATGTTCAGAGGCCCCTTCTACTTCAGTAAAGGCATAGAGAAAATGTCCCAACTGTCTGCTAGTGGAAAACCTAATATTTTTACTTCAATTTGTTACACTGTTTGTTTCGAATTAAATTGAAATTTTCAGTTAATAAAAATTTTAAAAATATAGGTGTAACAAACTCAAGTGAAATTTTAGGTCTGTCCAGTGAAGCATTTGTTTTTAGCACTGTGGTGCTGATTCGCACAACCCATCCCACAAGTTCGTGGTTAACGTCAGACTACTAGGGAGCAGCTGTGCATTTGCTGGCTGTGAAGCCATATATTCTTACATTTTCTTCCCCATACACTTATCACTTATTTATCAACCCCTCCCCCCCCCCACCTCCTCGCTCCCCCCCCCCCCCCCCCCCCCCACAGACCTACAGGTACGACAGATTCCTGGATGAAAGCGGCCAGGAGAGGAGCAGCTTCTTCAGGGGGGGCCGCAAACTGCGCTACTACTACATGCCGTTCGGCTCGGGCGTGACCAAGTGCCCCGGACGGTTCTTCGCCATCCACGAGATCAAGCAGTTCCTGTTCCTGCTGCTGGCGCACTTCGACATGGCGCTCCTGGACGGCCAGGTGAAGGTGCCCCCGCTGGACCAGTCCCGCGCCGGGCTGGGCATCCTGCAGCCCACCTACGACGTGGACTTCCGCTACCGGCTCAAGGCCCAGTAGGACCGTGTGACGCGGGCTCGTGTGTTTACTGTAAATACTGTACATTCTCCCTGTGCCTGCTCTGCTGCAAGCTTACTGTACATAGAACTGAACGTGTGTGTGTGCTTTGGAATGATATGTTATGGTGGTGAAATGTACCACAGACTTTGTTGTTGTTTTTTTTATTAAAAAAAAAAAAAAAAAAAAAAATATATATATATATATATATATATATATATACATGGCGGCTAATTTTTGAGACATTCAAGATGGATGTCGGGTTAAAGGGCTTGGCGCTTAGGGTGGAGTTGCTCTTTGGGGCCCTTTGGTGACTCAAGAAGTTGACAAACCGGCAAATACATGATGAGCAATAATTCTGTCAAAGTCTTTGAGTTTGGGAATGATGTGTGCCTTTTCAATTCCCCAAATAATCAGAACAAATGCCCCACTTGGTGTACACAGCACATTAACAGTCTGTGGGGCGACATAGCTCAGGAGGTAAGACCGATTGTCTGGCAGTCGGAGCGTTGCCGGTTCAAACCCCGCCCTGGGCGTGTCGAAGTGTCCTTGAGCAAGGCACCTAACCCCCAACTGCTCTGGCGAATGAGTGGCATCAATTGCAAAGCGCTTTGGATAAAAGCGCTATATAAATGCTGTCCATTTACCATTTACATTTACCAGGGCTACTTGGCCCTGTTCCTGGAGATGTACTGTCCTGTAGGGCTTAACTCCAAACCTAACAAGGCACACCTCATTCAACAGCTAGAGCTGGATGTGAGGTGTGCTTTGTTAGAGTTGGCGCGAAAACCTACAGGACAGTTGATCTTGCAGGAACTGAGCAGGGCAGCCTGCTCAGTTCCTGCAAGATCAACTGTCCTGTAGGTTTTCACGCCAACTCTAACAAAGCACACTCACATCCAGCTGTTGAATGAGGTGTGCTTTGTTAGGTTTGGAGTTAAGCCCTACAGGACAGTACATCTCCAGGAACAGGGCCAGGCAGCCCTGCCCTACGGACTGTTAATGTGCTGTGTACACCAAGTGGGGCAGGACGGTAGATCTCCAGGAGCAGGTTGGGCAGCTCTGCTGTTGGGCAGTTCCCTTACTAGTGGGCCCATCCACCATTTCTGGATTTCATGCCAACTCCTGCTCTTAATTGGTTAATGAACCCAAACATTTATATGCTCTTAGATTAAGCAAAACTGTCGACAGAAGTCTGTTCTTGTGCCTCTAAATGACTTTAAGATTTAATGCTTTTAAGCAATTTTAAGGAATTTTAGGAAACAAAAACCTGTCTCTGGCCCTCTAGAAACAGGGTTCTCCCTCCTCCTGGTGTAGGGGGAGCACTGTTCTTCACTGAAGGTTGTGTGTTTCGGTGAATTTTTGTTTTGGTGTTAAGTGTGTTTTAGTTGTTAGTGGTTTATATTGTCTATAGTTTTAGGAATGTGCTCTATGAGCAATTGCACAGGATAAATCACACATAGGAGGGGTGTGGCTGTTTTATGCACTCCTCCCACATTTGGCTCTAGGCCCTGCCCCTGTGGGAGTTTCCCTGTGGATGGTGTCCGTGCTCGTGCCTAATGTCAAGAGCAGTGTACATTACTGCACCACAGAGCACTAAAACAAATGTTTATCTAGGCTGTTATCAATATAAAAAATAACTTTTATATCCCGTGACAACCACATCAGAATAACCGCTGTCTGTTATGACATCATAATAGCGATCTCCCGTGGAAACATGCCAGGAAGGCTGTGCACATTTTTTTATGCACATTTTTTTTATACACGACTTTAATCAGATGGACTCTGTGGATGTTTTATCAGCAGTACATGTTTGCCAGGTAAACAGAAGTGTCAGATTATCCGTTTGCTTTTCCCTTGCGATAAGATTGCCTTATCGGATTCTTAGTCCTATCTCTCTCAGAAGTTACGCAGCGTCAGAAGATGCCGGAGTTCATTGCAGTTCACCAGCTGTTCTTCTGCAGAATCCACTGCGAATGCTACTGTCAGTCACACATTATTCTGTATAACTTTCATGTTTCCCACTGTAAAAATGCCAAATATTCTCTCTGACGAATAATAAACAATAAAAGCACCCGCGTGGAGTTTTCTGCTGCCTATTTCCTATCCGGTCTGGATATAGAAAGTCCTCTACTTGCACATATACTCAAGAGTGACTTTCTACACTGAAAAAAGGGAAACGTTGGCTGAACTTTTCTCCAAAAAAAATTCTTCAAAGTTCTTCTTCAAGTGGTCAAATAAAAAAAAATTAATTTGACTCAACTAAGTTAAAATGAAACTTAACTTAGTTGAGTCAAATGAAAGTTTTTAGATGTGAGGATTTAAATAATTTTTAATTTGATCAGACCACTTTTTGCCGTGTATGTAAAAAACTCATGAGCTGGGCATCTAGTTATTGAGTGCGTGCCAGTGAACAACTGCAGGCGGAACAGCAGGAAAACGTGGAGACTGGAGTCCAGACCACTGGATTCCCACAGAAAGACTACAGATCTGGGGGAGCACGGACTGCCGTGTCTGTCTCTGGAATTTGTGTGCCAGCTTCGACTCAAATGCATTTTACTCACTTCAGTCATATGTGTGATTTGACATCTTATGTTCGACATTTCAGCTACATTTATAGTTACTGAATAGCAGCTGTTCTTGTATCGTTACATTAAACGTTTTTTTTTTTTTTTTGTGAACCGGCGTTGATGCACACAGCTACTTAGCTAATTGATTCAATTGCATTTTATTTTCTGGGTTTCGCTTTTCACAGAGATACTGTCATAAAGACGCTCCGCAGGAGAACAGGGCTGAACCGCATCTTCTACGGTGTGCGTCAGTTTCTGGACTCTGGATGGAAGGTACTATTTCCAAACTGTCGCATCCCAGAGAGACTGTGTCTTTCTATTGGCAAGGGCAATGCAGCAGCCTCAGAGAGTTACGCTATGCCAAGCGAATTATATAACCCCACCGAGGCAGCAAACTCTCACGATACAGTCCTGGGTCTCAGACGCTATCCAAACAGAAATGAAGAGATTGACGTGGCTGCGGGAAGCTTCGGGTTCCTGGACTTTGACTAGGAGCGCTGCGGCTATTTGTTCTGACAGCCGAACTGAACTGGAAACAGAAATGCAAACAGGGGAACCGGAGAGAGAGACAGGTTATTCTCGGGCAGAGCAGGTGTCCTCACGTGAACCCTGTTTTTTCTCTTTCTTTCTCACGCTCAGTGTCTTGTACGCCGAGGCTAGCATGAACTGCTTCCACAACGCTGAACACAACAGTTGACATCCCAGATGGGACGCCATTTAGTTTTAAGATGCACACCGGGAGAGAAGAATGTTCCCCGTACAGATCCGTTTCGCTAGCCGAGCGGCTGCTGTGAACACGTTGGTGATGGTTGTTTCATGGTTGTTTTATTTTTTTGTACGTCGCTTTGGATAAAAGCGTCTGCCAAATGAATGTAATGTAAATGTAATGTTTTATGGTTGCACTAACGTAACCGTACCTGGATGCACAGAAGTAGCCTTTCACAAGCCAAGAGTTGGTATGAGACGGCACAATGACTGAAAATAAACCTTTTCATTGCAAAATCTACCTGTTTTGCAATGTCACTGCCGTCTGGTAGACCGTGTTACATCAGCCTGTCTGCTCTCAGCCATAACATTCAAAGGGTTTGCACATACAGAATGTAAAAAAAACACCCCACAGGTCAACCACATGTTTATTTGATGCATGTGGATTCTGAGAACTTGAACTTTTAGAACAGGGGTGCATAACCCTGTTCCTGGAGATCTAACATCCAGTAGGATCTCACTCCAACCAAAACAAAGAACACCTCATTCAACAGCTAGAGACCTCATTCAGTTGCTGTTTAGTACCAGTGCCAAATTTGGGTTGGGGTGAAAACCTACCAGGAGCAGGGTTGTGCAGCCCTGTTGCTGTTGAAGCTGTTGAATGAGGTGTGCTTTGTTAGGGTTGGAGTGAAAACCTACAGTACGGTAGACCTCCAGGAGCATGGTTGGGCAGTCCTGTGTTAGAAACACATTTTTGCTAAAAACACCCGATTGTGTTTTTAGCAAAGCACAATCAGGATTTTTTTTTCCAGAACACAGATTATTTTGGTGCAAATTTGCACAAATCGTAACAGTTACATAGTGCCCTTTAATATGGGGTAACATGATATTCCTTCTTATCCAGTTCTTCCGACTCTAAAAAACATTCCATGCCACAGGTGTAAAACTCCAGTCCTGGTTTTTTGGGTGTCCTCGGCACAAGTGCTTCATTTAAGTCATTGATTGGCTGAGGAATCCACACACCTTGTTCTCAAGGCCTTAATTGGCAACTGATTGAAAGGAAACCCAAAAAACTTGCAGGCACTGCAGACCCTTTGGGATTCAGTTTGACGCTCCTGTTCTGTGCTGTAAATTAGCTCCTGCTGCTTCTGCTGCCTTAGAGTTTGGCAAATGGCAACGTAACTTAGGCAATACAGCAGGAGGGCATGACAGAGGTTAGGGCACCGGGCTTGTGTTGTAGGATGCAGGTTCAATTCCCAGAAGGGACAATGCCATTATCAGACTGACGGTAAAAAGCAGAACCTGCACACCTTACACATTCCACCATGCCCCACGGCCCCAAAAATCAATTAACAAAGCTGAGATCACAAAAATAACAAAATTTTATTTGCTGCAATTGCATCAGTGCCAAAAAAAGGCTGCAAACATTTCAGTCCAAAGACTTTCCTCTGAAGCTTTCCTTATACGATGCAGAAAAATAAGAGTCAGACAATCGTCTCAATTAACAACAGGTGATGAACAGGCCCACTAATGAAATCTAAATTACTGAAAGACAATTAAGTTTTTATTGAGCTTGTTATCTTAGCCTGTTAGTAGGCCTGGTCATCAGCAGGTGTTAATTAAGACCGTTGGCTGACTAGTCTTCTGTTTTGCATCAGTTTGGCAGAAGCACTGAGGAACTGAAACGTTTGCAGCACCTTTACATTTTATTTTTTGAAATTATTTTTGCACTTCAACAGTGGATTGGGTTTTAACCCGCTTCTAGTTATTTGCTTCATGTCTGCTATTTTTAACATTCTGTGCAGGTACTTGTCAACTTCTAAATTAATCTCTGGTGGTATCATACCTAGGATAACAAATTTTGGTTCTTTAGCTCTTCCAATTTTGAAAGTTCTACATATTTTACTAATTATTTAATCCCAAAATGTTTTAAGTATTGGACAAAAAGTAAAATACAAATTATTCCCATATATATATATCACCACAGTTCCTCCAATAGTTGTATATTTATTTTTATACTTTTTCAGGAAGAAATAATGGCAGTTGTAACACAGCAATGGTGTGGGGTTTCATTGGGAATTACTGAAAGTGTATAATAAATCTATTTTGTGTGTACACTCGTAAGATTTATTCCATTAAGGTTTTGTAAAAGGTTTCACCGGGTTTTCCTTACCAGGAGAAACATGCGATGGTTCTTGGTCGCCACAAGATGGCAATGTCCTCCCTCTTCAATCCATGACGCTTTACGTGGCGCAGGCCAAACCGCAAAGTTCATTGAATGAACACAGCCCGACTCAGCCAATTTACAGTAAGTCGTCTTCTAAATGCATGTATTCATTCTTTATTCATGCGGATTAAACCGTGTGGGGGAAAAAGCGTAACTGCGTGAAAGAAAATCCAGTCTCGGCATAGTGATGGCACAAAAAAATACTGACAGCAGATATTGAACCTGGCCGTGAAACATTATGTCAGGAACACTATGGCTAACGCGTGTAGCTCTGCCACAGTGCCACTGGTACTGAGTCGCTCACTTAAGGAAACGGTATCCCACACTTCTAGGCTCGCCCGCACATTCAGAACTAACCACCAGAGGGCGTTAAGGGTGGTCACCAGACTACACATCGGAGATATCGTTATCTGATGTTGGTTAGCTTTAATTTCACGCTGATAATTAATTTAGTTTTGATAACATTTCAGTGTGTTAATATTACAGAGTATTTGGTTGGACATTAGAGTGTAAATGTCTTTAACCTTCTTACTCATGTGATCAAATTATGCCTACATACTTTTCCAACAAAATGCTGTCATTTTGTTGGACCTCGTGTTAGTTCTTCAAAAGGCAATTTCTGAATTCATTATTCGTTTCTAACAAGCATTTCATGTGGAGGTCCTGCAGAAGCACATTGTTTGTTTAAATTATTGGCTGAATATCATACTGTGTTCAAATTAGTCAACATAAATTGATCAGCTTTCCCGCTGCTCTTTGAATTAAGCAGCAAGAATCACTTGAAGAAATTACAAATGTTCAAACCAGTCATTTATTGTTGTGTATTAAATGTTCATAAATATTACAAATCTATGTATAGTTACAGACATTTAACATAAAAACAATGATATGCTGACTTTTGCTAAATACAATAACAAATGCATTGCAAGCTATAAAAAAAAGACTATTCTCAAGGTTACTAGTTACTGCACAAAAATGCAGTTTAGCTTTATTTTTTGACACAAAATAGTCTTTGCAAAGCTGTTTGGATCAGTTCTGTCCAAAAAAAAAACCCCACATTTTTCAGTTCTGAAACTGTTAGGTACAAAAATCTATATTTATTATATCATAAATAGGTACAAAATGTTTCATTCGGTTTAAAAAAAAAAAAAAGACATGGTATGAATTAACCATATGTACAGTCTGTCACAGCTAGTTAATCTCATTAATGCCAGATACGCATTTGGCATGCTCGCTGAGGGTTTCAGTGGTACTTACTAAGAGAAAAATAATAACATTAGATAGATTTTAAAAAAACAAGCCCTCTGTACTTCAAAATAATCTTACTCCTTATTTCTAAGTAGTTTTTCCTCAATGTACAACTTATTTTAACCTGATGTTCAGCAAGACCAAAACAAAATGAGAACACTGCAAATATTATACTATAATTGAATTATAAATTAGATGGCAGAATATAAACATATTCCAATAGAAAATCCCTTTTAAGACAAAGGGTAAAACCATAAAGGTAAAACTGTTTGCTCTTCTGCTCATCTTTAGCAAGCCTCAGAGGTAAAGCCTCCGTTTCCACAATAACGGGCTGTTGCTTAAATTTATGATAAATTGCATGTAAAGAATGATGGAGTGCAACACTTGATTAAATGCCCATCATTTATGGTACACGAGCTGACCTTAAACCCACACTCTCTATGGTACATGATCTTCCATAAACCCACCCTCTATGGTACACGAGCTGACCTTAAACCCACACTCTCTATGGTACATGATCTTCCATAAACCCACCCTCTGTGGTACATGAGCTGGCTATAACCCCACTCTCTATGGTGTATGCACTGCCATAAACCCACCCTCTATGGTACATGAGCAGGCCATAAACCCACCTTCGACAGAGGATGGACTGACCATATCCCTGACCCCAAACAATACATGGCCTGGCCATTCCTGCTCAGGGTTTTGTTTTACTACAAGCTATGGCAGTTAAGGAATATAACACATTTCAGCAGGAGAAAAAAAATGTCCTTTTCAGACTCGTAGCGCAAGGAAGGCAGGTTTGCTCTGGGATTTAACGGTGGACTCCGGCCCCCCTGCTTCTGACCAGGGTGTAGAAGAGCTGAGGGACGGCCCTGTTCATCTCTGCAGGGTCCTACAGGCAGCCAGACAACAGGGTTCCCAAATGAGAAAGGACATGAGAAAAACTTTATTAGTTTCATGTCCAGGAGGAGCGACTGCAACCAACAGTGTGTGCATACGTGTGTGTTAGCTATGCGTGTGTGTGAGTGTGAGTGTGTTGTGCACTGACCCATTGCTATAGTAATCCACACTCCAATCCAGTCCCTGAGAAGAGGAATCTCTGCACCCTGATTGGCTGTAATCGGTGGGCGGAGTCAAGGCGAGGCCCACTGTTGATGTTCTGCTCAACATGCCCAGGAACTCTGCTTGAGGAAGAAATCCCTAAAAAACAAATAAAAAGAAAAAAAAAATTAGACAGAAACCCCACTGGTTCCAATTTCAGAGAAGACCAATGACAGTCTTGCATACAGTCAGAGCGGTTTGGTCTGGCCAGGCTGTCCATGCCTGTGCACACAGAAAGACCAGGAGAGGCTCCTACACTGAGGACACTGAGCAACAAGGAGCCACTACATAAGACACATCAAACACTGGCGTGTGCATGTGTGTGAGAGAGAGAGAGAGTGTGTGTGTGTGTGTGTGTGTGTGAGAGAGAGAGAGAGTGTGTGTATGTGTGTGTGAGAGTGAGAGAAAGAGGGAGAGACTGTAACACTTATGGGTTGGGTAGAGAGAGAGAGAGAGAGAGAGACTGTAACTATGTGGGTGGTGGGGGGGGGGGGGGTGCGTGGGGGGTGGGGTACTCTCTGGACACACTGAGGGCCTGTCTCAGCTCAGCAGCAGATTGGGGGGGTTGGGGGGGCATTCACGCATTGTACTGAACCCCCCCTCCCCCACCAAAAAAATTCTTTCTCTTCATTCAGTCACAATGGCACCATCTGCCTCTTTTGTGTTCTCCCCCTTAACTGCCTACAGCCAGCCCCAGTCTCACAGGCAGAGTGTGAGTGTGTGTGTGCATGTGTGTGAGATTGTGCGTGCGTGTGTGTGTGTGTGTGTGAGAGAGAGTGTGCGTGCGTGTGTGTGTGTGAGAGAGTGTGCGTATGTGTGTGTGTGTGAGAGAGAGTGTGCGTGCGTGTGTGTGTGTGAGAGAGTGTGCGTATGTGTGTGTGTGTGAGAGAGAGTGTGCGTGCGTGTGTGTGTGTGTGAGAGAGAGTGTGCGTATGTGTGTGTGGTGCAGTGTAGCACTTATGTCACTTATGCCCCTGTAGCAGTGGGAGGAGCTTACCTGTGCTGTGGTTTGGGGGTGGAGCGGAAGCTGATGATGGTGGTTGCCAAAGGGCTGGTGGTTGCCAAGGGGCTTTTGCATGGGAACAAACTGCTGCTGGTGCTGGAGGCTAACACCCCGCTGCATTGTGGGGTGTGGGGGAGGGGACGAGGCGGCCATGTTGGCTCTAGGAAGAGACATTGAGGACGCCATGTTGGCTCCAGGGAGAGGCATCTGTGATGCCATGTTGGCTCCGGTCAGAGACATCAGTGACGCCATGTTCGCTCCAGGGAGAGACATTGGGGACGCCATGTTGGCTCCAGGTAGAGACATCGGGGACGCCATGTTGGCTCCAGGGAGAGGTGTTGGCATAGGGGCGGTGGGACGCAGGTGTTGGGGGTGAGAGCGTTCGGGGTAAACCCCACTGTTTGCCTGTCCTGACCTGGGGAACGCTGGCGACTGGGAGCCCTGCGGAGCGGTGACTTCACCCGACTCGTAGTAGCTCTGGAAACGACCCAAACGAAAAAGACAGAGGAAAAAACGACCGCGTGACGAACAGACAAAGGAAGTGTTTAATGGGTCCAGTTCAGGGACGGACAAAATTAGATTAAAAAAGCGTACCTTTTTATTTTGCTAGAAAATAGAAAAATGTATCTCAAAACATGCATCTACTAATAACAATCAAAATGGTGGAAGTGTAGGTCAAACTGCAGGTGGCACAGAGGAATAAACCATACAGAAAAGGAGGAGGAAATCTGAATTTCAAATGAAAGGTAAAAGACGTGGCCGCGCTTACCTGGGACACCAGGTTGGCTCTGTAGGCTGCCAGCTGCTTCAGGTACTCAGTCTTGGCCACTTCGGTCTTCCTCTTGTACAGCTACAGAAAGCAAGCACACACACCCTCATTACCCACGATGCTCCACAGAGCCGCGCCTGGCTCGTTATCGCCGTCCACCAGCAGGGGGCAGCACCTGTTTCTGCTCGTCCTCCAGCCCGTCCCAGGTGGAGGCCACGATCTTGGACACCTCCCCGAAGGTGGCGCTGGGGTTCTGGCCCTTGATGGCGGCCTGCGTGTCGCGGAAGAAGAGGGCGTAGGCCGAGACCGGCTTCTGCGGCTCGTTCGGGTCCTTCTTCTTCTTCTTCTTCTGCACTTTGGGCGGCTTCCCCAGGTCTGCGGCCTGCCTTTTCTCTGCTCCGCCCCCCTGCGAGACCACGCCCTTCATTACCCGCCGAAAAAAACCCAGTTCAGGTCAAAACCACCACAGCACAGGAGAATGGATCTTTATTCATTCAAATCATCTCTGAATTTTATATATATATATATTTTGAATACAAATTTGGCATCTCCAAATCCAAAAAAAAAGCCAGGTCATGTAGTAGAGGCAGAAACTCCATAGGTTTTCATGACCAGGTTTGGATATGGTGCAGGATATGGACCAGGATATGGTGTTAGATACGATCTAGTCTGTAGGTGAAGCGAGCACTAGGTACACTTTAGTGGCAGGAAAATGGTGAACATTGTCGGGCTGAATGGCCTGCTCTCATTAGTACGTTATGTTACGTTAAATACCAGTGATCCCCAGAGATTATTATTGGCTGTATTTCCTGAGGTACACTCAGGCCCCCGAGCCGGACGGATATTGACCTTCAGGACCCCGTCAGCCTCGTCTTCCTGCGTGGAGCTGCTCGGGGACGGCGACCTGCGCTTGCTCCCCGGCGGGGACGGCGAGCCGTGAACCACGTCGTTCCCACTCAGCCCAAGATGCGCGCTGAGCTCCGATTGGTTGATTGTGGTCAGCTGACCGTGCTGAACCATCACCGATTGGATGCAGGGCCTGAAGTCGTCCACTTGCGGGTAGGCTCCACACTGGGAGGAGCTAGTCTTGCGCAGCATCTGCGAAACGAGTCGAAGCATTAATGATGGGACCTGCAGTGGAGAGGGGACTTAGGGACTGGCAAAAAATATATTTACTTTCCTGGAATTTTGTTCAAAACTGACTCATTACACACAAATAGTATCACAAAAAATGTCAGATGTGCCTTACGGTTTTTCCATACACAAAGAGGAAGAAATGAAAAAAGAATGAGCTGTTTGTGCTGAAATTCTTTCGTATTGAGTCAGATGTCACAGACGAAAGCAACAGATCTGTCCTACTCTTGCTGCCGATTTGGCAAAATAAAAAATAAAGACACATGTACTGCACCGCTTGTCCGCTTTCAGATCTTCAACTGAGTCTGTTTTTAGTTTCACTCCGTCCCAGAGAGTTATAGCTGGCTAATAGTTGGGCAGAATATTCAGTTCTATTGCTTTACACAGGTTAATGGAAACTGAAATGGAATTATATTTTGCAACACAAAAAACCTTTCACAGTGTACAATTTACAACACTACAAGTTGAAAACGCAAAACCAAATTATTGTACATTGTAAAATTAATAATAAGTGTAATCGGGACTCGTATAAGAGTTGATCTGACACTGAACATTTTACTGCAAACCCATGTGTTTGTTTGACTCTTTTACATGAGTTCAGAATTTTATGACGGTCCCCACAGTCCTGCGGCTCATCGTCCTGACAGACATCCATTAATCTGACCCTTACTTCACTAAAAACACACAGAACAACTTCTCTCCTGCTAGACATCTCAACTCCAACAACTCAGCCCCTGACACTGAAGAAACCCCACATCCATGGAGACCAATCGCAGGTCACTGAAGGAGAGAAGGCCGCTGTGTCTTTGCGATCTGATGTTCAGAGATAATTCACCCAATCATCTCCTCCCGGCTACACCACAGCTGCATGCGCCTGCCGGTCGCCTGGCAACAGTAACTCACAGAGACCCCCGATGGACGTTCCGCTGTATCGCAGTACATTAAGGGGAGAAGAAGAGGGGATTCGTGACTGAACTCTCACACCTTCCGTCTCGTATATAATTCAGTTCTTTTCAGCTCGCTTTGTTGTTTACGAACATAAAAACGTAAATTAGAATTATACAGACTAATAATACACATAACCGAGGTGAAATGACTGCTGTCCGTCCAGTCCTCTCCCATACCCCCCCCCCCACCCCCCCGTGAGACCCATCTTTCATAACCCCAGTCTTCTATCCCAGAATGCTCTCTACCTCTCAACATTCTTCACCTATATTCATTTTTTTGCGATGTAGAAATTGTCGCTTGATAAATGTTGATTTTTGTTACGTCAGCAATCTCAAGTCAACATATTTTGCAAAAAATATCTGCTATATGAATGTAATGCAATATCATGCAATGCACAAGCACAGCTCCCAAAACTCCAGTGCTGGCTGAAGGGGTCACGTTATTTACAGGTAAAAGCAAATGAGTTTATCAGTGTAGCCGCCCAAACGCGGACGGGACAGAACGTTGACACATCGGCGTAGTTACAGCACACGGAGGGAGGGAGGGAGGGAGCTTGCATAAGCCAGCGCCGTGCAAAAGGGTTAAGTTGGATCCGGTGAGACTCACACAACCTCAACCAGAGCGTGTGACAAATTCTGAAACGGGGCCAACGGTTAAGATAATTTGGTCACGCTTACTGTTCAGAACGTGCGAGGACAGCAGCAGGGGGGTGAGAGGGGGGTTTCGGTTTATGTAACTGTGAGAGTGCTGCTGCAGGGCTGGTTAACCACAGCTAGTCAGGCTGCCCTTTAGGGCCCAGCGCTACGCTGCTCAGCCCGGGCTCTTCACATAAACACCAAACCCCCGCGCTGACTTTCATTTCTCCCGTCAATAAAGGCCAGTATTTATTTGATGTGTTTTCTCACACACATGTATGTGTGTTTACACTTTCATATTCTCAAAGAGATGCTCTTTAAAAGCTATTTTTCCAGATGATAGTAACATTTTTGTTTACATTTAACATAAAACAGATCATTCAATTGAAATACATTCAAAATACTTTTAATGCAAGATGTACTCTTTTAAAAAACTACATCACTGTTTGAAAGTAGCCAGTAATGTGCAAAATAGTTGCATACTGGTGTAATGCACAATCACAAGAACAATCCCTGTACTTAGTTCACATTACACCCAACAGTGATAGATGGACTGATGCCTCTGCCCCTCTCAGTTTCTCTGAACACAGAAGACAGACTCACAGCTGACAGGAAACTGGGGGCCGGACCTCCATCTTGGCTCAAAGTGTTGGAGATGGTCACCTCGGGCGAGTCCATTCTGTAGGGGTGGAAGGGGTGCAGTCCGCTCTGAGTGACGGGGGTGCGCAGGGAATGGTACGTTCCGGGCTCTGACTCTGTTCGTGGGGGCAGTGTGAGCTCGGGGAGGGCGGGGGGCGTGATAGGGGGGATGTTGAAGTCATCGTCCCCCAGGCTGGACACAGGGTACGCCTGCCGATAGAAGATAAAGAACAACACTGAATCATGTCCATCAGACGCTCGTGCCCAGAGTGGTTTCCAGAAGCACACACAAGCAGGCCGAGGCAATGAGCACAGCTGATGCCGAGACACCAGCGTCATAAGGGACAGCCGTCATCAGCACATAAAGCTACAGCATAATGTACAACACACATAAAGCTACAGCATAAACTACAACACACATAAACTACAACATAAAAAACAAAACACATAAACTACAACATAAACTACAACACACATAAACTACAACACACAAAGCTACAACACAAACGACAACACACATAAACTACAACACATATAAACCTGCAACACACATAAAGCTACAACACAAACTACAACACACATAAACTACAACACAAACTACAACACACATAAACTACAACACACATAAACTACAACACAAACTACAACACACAAACTACAACACACATAAACCTGCAACACACATAAACTACAACACACACAAACCTACAACCTACCTACAACACACATAAACCTACAACACACACAAAGCTACAACACAAATAAAACCAACAACACACATAGACCAACAACATAGCAGAGGCGAGAGAAAGATTGAGGATGTAGATCTCTATGCAGCGCCTGGGTCTGAGGTATACTGGGTATGTTAAACCCATGTAAACCCAGTGCTCAGAGTTCAGCGCTAGCTCAGCCTCAATGTAAACAGGTGTGATTTCAGTCCACAGAGAGATGTGGCCAAAAGGAGGGCCACTAGTAATAAACACTTAATAACACTTAATAAACACTTAATAACACTCGATAATAAATAATACTAAAGAATAAATCTGGCGGGTTGATGCTTTTGACCCCTAGGCTTGCACATCAAAGAGTGTTTTAACTCTGTAGGAACGTGTGATTGTAGAAATGAAATGAAACAATCGCCACTACTTCCCCTTGGCTTCACACAGCTCAGATAGTGAGCTTTGGTAAATGTGATTCACGTTGTGCTTAGACAGCACAAACCCAGCCCCGTTCTTGGGGATCTACCATCCTGTAGGTTTTCACTCCAACCCTAACAAAACACACCTCACTCAACAGCTAGAGCTCTCATTGAGCTGCTAATTAGAGGAGTCAGGTGAGCCAAATTAGGGTTTAAATGAAAGCCTACAGGATGGTGGATCGACAGGGGTTGGGCAGCCAGGGCTAAGACTGTGAATGTGGAAATGGATACGATCTGTCTCGCTCCCTCTCTCTCACTCTCTCTCTCGCTCTCTCTCTCTTTCTCCCTCTCTCTCTCTCGCTCTCTCTCTTTCTCTCTCTCTCTCTCTCTCTCTCGCTCTCTGCATTTCTCCTCCTGTGCAGAAAGTGCAAACGATTAAAGGAAGTAACAGAGAGATGTGTGAAAAGAGGCATTAAAAGCTTTGTACATTTAAACCACGAAATCTAGCGCTGTGTTTCACTTTCGCTTCGAAAGACAAACCTTCATAAATAATATGTGATTCTTGCAAGCAACACACATTAACACTTTTAACAAAAGCGAAAACTGAGAAAAATGCTATAACAGGAGAACGGAAATATTTCTTCTGAACCTTATAAAAGCTTTAACTACAGTAAAGCAATTACTTAATAACTATACAAATGTTATGTTTTCAGTGTTATACCAAGGCATAACATTGCCTTTCAAGTTGCTTTGGAGTCATTTGAAGTGTGTTTTCTTACTTTTGAACATGAAAACGATAAAACTGACTTTAATATTGGAAACTGCGGAACGTGAGCCCTCTGCTCCAGAGCATCAGAGAGCAGCGGAGAGCAGTAGAGAGCATCAGAGAGCAGCGCAGAGCAGCCGAGAGCAGCAGAGAGCAGTGGAGAGCAGCAGAGAGCAGCGCAGAGCAGTAGAGAGCATCAGAGAGCAGCGCAGAGCAGCAGAGAGCAGCGGAGAGCAGCAGAGAGCAGCGCAGAGCAGCAGAGAGCAGTGGAGAGCAGCAGAGAGCAGCAGGTCACCCACCTGGCAGACCGGGGTGAAGTCCTGGATCGGCTCGCTCATGCTCATGTACATGTTCTCTCTGTCAAACTGCAGACACAAGAGCAGCAAACACTCAGAAAGCTTTTAACCATTACATTCTGAGCGAGAGAGATGCAGAGGGAAAAAAATGAAAGAGAAAAAAATGGAGGGGAGAGAGACTGAGAGAGAGACAAATAGAGAGAGAGAGAGAGAAAGAAAAAGAGATGAGCAATTTGTCAGGTGCCTGTGCCTTAGTGGAAGTATCCTTCAGTACAGCGCATGATTAGCCATGGAGGTTAACCAATCAGCTGTCTGACCATTTAGTGGCCTACCAGAACAAACACACTTTATTCGATAATCAGCTCTCGTGTTCATAAATGACTTTGCACCAAAAGCAAAACTGATCATTTTACTGTCTAAAAAATTGAAAAAAAGGGAAATGTAAAACGACATATCTTACACATCTTTATCTTGTCTATCTTCTCACCAAATTGATTTGTTATAATCACAATAAAACATGATTGCACAGGGTTTTTAATTTCCTGTAAAACTGTGGCAACGGGGTTTCTAGGTCAGGTGGCTTACAACACCTTTGACCACACTTCTGCATGCGGTATTACCAATCGCCCTGGCAACATCCGCTCCTCCCCCGCCCTGTCCGTTATAGGGAAACTCCGCCCCAAATATCATGGTCTGGCACGATCCGTCTTGCCCTCTGAATAATTGGCGTGACCCATATTTCATGTGTCAAAACAAAATCTTACGCCTTTATCTTCAAAAGAGCTTTTGAAGTGACGGGTCTTAACTGGGATGCAAGTCCTCTTCTCATAGTTTCAGTCAACAGACGTGTCGTGTAAGCGCAACAGATCTACTCTTTCCCCTCAATTCCTGAAGTCACAGCGACATTATTAAGGATTTCACTGAAGGTCTTGTTCTAGATTAATCTGAACCACAAAATACAAAACCAGACTTCTAACCGTTACAACACATGGACACTGTTGTAACTACACCTTAACAACATTCACGGGACAAGCCAAATTTAACCGGACTAGTGACTCCATGGATTTCGATTACGCCCAATAAACACAAAGACAGTAAGCGCAGCGCCTGCCTCTATTTACCAAGCGAAGTGAATGAGGTGAATAGCACACGACTGTTCCTATATTACCCACGACCAAGCTATTTATAGCCAGAAATAATTTAGCGTGATTAAGGGTTTACACTGGCGATGCCACGCGGGGGTAATTACAGCAGAGCTTTCAGCGTTTCCACGGAAACGGCGGCACACGAACTGCCCCCTGGAAGCCGGGGACCCCAAGCAGGGCAACGTGAGGACAGGGAACCCCTTCAAACGCCCTTCATCTGCAAAACAACCACCGAAAAGGCTCCGGCACACGCAGGCCCGAATCTGAACATCCTGTTCAATTACATTACAGTAAATAGAACCCCCCCCCCCCCCCCCTCGCCCCCGCCCCCGCCCCCGCCCCCGCCCCCGCCAGCCATGCAATTTACACTGCTGTGGTGAATCATTCACAATTCAATTCTGCATCAGAATCACTTTTCTTAAAACCTCAGTCCTCTCTTGGGATGACAGACTGGTGCTCTGCAAGCTGCTCGTGACAGGGCGCAATGAAAAGGTCATTCAGGGTCTGAATCTCACACACAAACTCACACACACCAGGCTGTTCCAAAAATATCCCACCCCCATCTAATTAAAAAAAAAACTGTTTTAAGAATTTCACACAGTCAGCGTCACACTTCACAAATTTAAAAGCATTTACCCAGGAGGTGAATCTGGCGAGTTTCTAAAACACTGAAGTGTATAATCACACCCTTAAAACTGACCGACCCTGAGAGGGAGCTAACAGCTAACTATTAGTCTTATTGTAACAGATAATTTCAAATAAATTATTATTATTATTATTATTATTATTATTATTATTATTATTCAAGAAGAAGAAACAATCATATCTTTTTCATAAACCCAGGCACTGTATTTGCAGTACAAACGAATAATTGATTACATTGCATCTTCGGATAGTAAATCCTTCTACTCAGTGGAAGAAACACAAACGGCTAGCTGTTAAAACAATCTTGATGTTGTCGGGAATTGAAAAACTATTTTAGGGAAAGAAATGATCATTACAGTATACCTGGCATCATTGTGGCTTTTGAGAAAAAGATGTTTCACATTGTTCACGGACTTTGCAGGATTTCCTTACTGCAACATCACAAAAAGTAAACACATGATCTCGTGAAATTGAGAAATCGCTGTTGACGAATTCATAACCATGCACCTACGTTTAGAAGGGATGAAAGCGTGAAGGAAGTAAACACGGAAAAGGTTTTTGACAAAAAAGTGTTTACCTCCGTTCACACTCTCTCACACACGCACACTCTCATTCATTCATTAATTAATTCATGTATTCGCTCTTTATTTCGAATAAGGTGCGACTGGGTTGGCTCTTATTGAAAAGACAGCAGCTAAGTGTAAATAATCATGTAAGGCACGCCAATTAATCGTAGTGTGTGTGAGCTAAAATACTCTGGACTAAACTGTGGATAAACTCAAATTACACCTGTTAGCTTTTTCGCGATTACTGCATAGTAGGCTACACTCAAACATCAACTCGTTCTAATACGAAGGTATACGAACCCTGCTCGCGGAAAACTTCATCGTAGCTCGCAAACCAACAGGTCCAGTAATTCACGGCGTTGCATTTCCCTTAGAGTAAATGTGCAGGCTCTCAAGGCAGCAAATAAACTGCGAACAATACAACTTAGTTTTCGTGCTGTCCGAAACGGTGAAATGCGTTCCCCTTCTTTCCATACGAGTGGACTGGACTGGACTAATAACATTGGGTATTAGGTATGTTTGCATTATTAAAACATACGCGTGGATGCGTTTTGAATAATCCCAACTTCTTGAGGTGGCTAAACTTTTGTTGCTGTAAATATGCGTCAACGACGCAAAGAGTAATTTAAAGTTAATCACCTGGTTGCAATATAGAGGGTCAAAGCGAAGCGAGGGTTCCGGACAGGAAGGGTCTGTTGCTGATGGAGGCGGTATCAAACTGTTCTGTGGAACCGGAGGAGGGTAAAATCGCACGTCCATTTCATCAGATCTACCAAATCACCTGTTTCCCCACTTACTTCTGTTTTCGCTGTAAGGTAACGATTCGGCAACAAAAAAGGGGAGTCGTTGCGTTAGTAAAAGTTCGACATTTGCAGTGTCGATTTACAGGAACACTTCGATGCTTACACATCCGTTTGCGGTTTCGCAAAAAAAAAGAAAGGAAAAGGAAACGGATGCCACAAGCTTTGAAATGATGAATTATGACAAATGATCGCGTTGTCCGTCTAAACTGGTTTCCACTCCAGAAAGTTGTTTTATCCTCAGTTTTATGAAAACAGAAACCTCGCGCAGTTCGCAAGAGGGACAGTTTCATTCGCTTCTCACCCCTCTCACTATTTACACAAAAGGCTCGTGCTGACTAGCAGGAGGTAAGGCGCGTGTGCTCGAGTGGTCCACAGGGGGCGCTACGGTGCGCGTGCACATCAACAATATTGGGCTATTATATACGAAATTAACGCTTTTTCTGAAGTATGTCTGGCGCAAAGGCAAAATGGTTTGTTAAATTTGACATTTCATTTTGGACATTGCATTTAGGCTATTAAGCTGGACCAATAATGCAAGTTGTCAAGAGAAGAACTATAACAAAATGAGAGGCAAATAGTACATGCTAATTTGATCAGACCTTTTTTTGCATATTACTCGACCACTATAATTATCTCTCTGGGAGATCCCCCAATGCATCCATGTTACTGTTTAGCCTTACTTTAAGTCTGACACCGGGCTGGCCTGCGGATGAGTCACCCTAACGCTGATGTAACAGTCATTACGTAACAATCAAATGAATGGAGTTCTAGAACACACTGACTTATCATTTTGAAGAAAAAGAAGAATAAAAAAAACATTCCAAAAAGACCTGCACTTCAAAGGGTTAAAACATTTGTACACAGTACAATCTCCAGTGTCATAGCAACTCTCATAGAGTAACTTTTAACTTGAATAGAGTAAACATCTTCTTCTTATGAGAAGCCAGAAGGTAAAATATCCTCTTCCTCCACTCTGAATAATGATGCTTCCAAGTCATGGAATAATTAAAAAAACCATTTATAAAATAGCATCAAAATATGCTTTTTGAAAGATTGACTTATATAATATTTCTTTAAAAATTCTATAAAAATAAATAAATGAGAAGAAGCAAACTCATTGCAATTACTGTGAAAACATTTAATGGGGGTTTGCAGAGTCTATGAGACAACAGATACTTTCTGAAAGGATTATACCCGCATAAATAGGACATTCTTAGGGGATTACTCACTTGTGAATAGGTCAGTGTGTGTGGCTGACATTTCCCTTCAGACGGCCTTGACCTTTTAGCAATAATGCACATTGTATCTGCAGCCACGTGTGTCCTCAGATCCACTCAGCACTGAAGCTCTGCAGACAGACGCTCATCTCACCCAGAAGCAGAGACCGATCTGATTTTGAAACAGAGACTGATCTGATTTTAAAACAGAAACTGATCTCATTTTAAAACAGAGACTGATCTGATTTTGAAACAGAGACTGATCTGATTTTAAAACAGAAACTGATCTAATTTTAAAACAGAGACTCATCTGGTCCCAAGACAGAGACTCATCTCGCTCTGAAACTAAGACTGATCCTACTCTAAAACAGGCTCTCTACATTCACTCTGCAGTAGATCCGCGTCTCACTCTGTGGATGTACTGAGATCACATGGGCATTTTCTCACTTCATTGGAAGCCTGTACATTGCGCATACATTTAGCCGATGCTCTTACCCCAGATAGCAAGCGACTCCGGACCGGATCTGTGCCAGGCCCGGCCCGGCAGTGCCGACTTTGGGCCAGCACCGGCCCAGATCTGGCCCGGGACAGTATCTGGAGAAACAAGAATGGCCAATGTGTACCAACACCCATGAGTATTTATAAAGGCTATTGAATATATTGTGTTCAAAGTAAAATAAGTGAGTACAAATAAGACTAAAGGGAAGTTGAATAATAAAAACAGTGGATAGTGAGAATATGTTCAAAACAGGCTAGTTCCCAACGACACATTCCGTTCGAGCTGATAGTCACAGCGGAATTCCACAGCTTGTATAAAGTCATATCTGCAGCAGTTGATTCCACAGCTTGTATAAAGTCATATCTGCAGCAGTGGATTCCACAGCTTGTATAAAGTCATATCTGCAGCAGTGGATTCCACAGCTTGTATAAAGTCATATCTGCAGCAGTGGATTCCACAGCTTGTATAAAGTCATATTTGCATCCGTGGATTCCACAGCTTGTATAAAGGATCTGCAGCTCCTCTCGGGAATCATACATAAAGCCTGAGACAGAGCTGCCTGTTCCCACTACCCTCAGCTAGGCCAGACCGATCCAGACCGAACAAAGACATGTCATCGTTCATCTCATCTGACTCTTACACTGCCAGCGTGCGGAAAACCCTAACCCTAACCCTCCTCTTACAATAAAACCAGGGTTCTGGTGACAGGTAGCGTACGTTAGTTTTTCTTTATGGGATAATAGAACATAACTGGGTCATGTTTTTTAAACGGCTCATTTTATTGCTTCGGTTTTGTTTTCTTTTCTAGATTCATTTAAAAATGATTTATTGTTTTCCTTGGTTCCAGCTGAAGAAGATAAAACAAAACAAATGACAACAAGCCAAATCTGTATTGTATAAAAGTAAATTTAAGGAAATGATTATCAAAGAACTTGAAAAAAGAAAAAAGCAAGCATTAAATGGATATGAATCACACATAACATAGATTGTTTAAGAAACCAAAGTGTTATCAAAATTTTTAACAGTTATCAAAAAAAAAAAATTTTCAGTGTTTTTTAAAAAATGTAACCAAAGGCACAGTTCACGACTGCCGGAAAGGAGAGGTCCTTAGGAAAAGAAGCGATGAAAAACCAAACAAACATAACGAGACCCTGGCCACTGCTGGTGTGCTACCATTATACGGTGCAAACACACACATCCAATCAATAAAGGATTCTAATTCTCAAAGCCGGCGCACTTTCAGGGCTATTTTAATCTTAGGAAAATAATTTCTGAGTTCTACGTAGCCTCCGTTCCCCCGACGCCAGTGGGTCTCGGAGTCTCCGCCGTTTCTCACGGTGAAAATACGCGTGAGTTGAGACTAAAGGGTGATATTAGGTAAGCTCGCCCTCCCCCCACCCTCGCCACCCCCGCTCGTTCCAGTTTTACTGAGTGAAGTGGTTAATGTGCTCCAGTTACAGACTGCCACTCGCTGCATAGGCACAGCCCTCGTGTGTGATGGTAATTACGGGCAAGTAAGCGGAAGGACTCCACCACAATGACTTAATCTTCACTTCCCTGTGTCCGTGCCTTAATTTAACACCCCAACTGACCATCTGAGCCGCTGACTCCGCTGAATGTGATTGGATAAGAGAATATCAATGTAAGTCAAATACAGCAAGGGCAAGTACAGTAAGAGAACGCGATGCAATCGGAGAGCATGGCATGGCATTGCTGAAATTATTAGCATGCGTTGACATTTAATTGCTCCGCACATCGATTGTGCTTCAATTTCCGGCCACAAAGAGGGTTTTATCTTCAAAAACATTCAAATGCTCATCGGTATTTTAAGTGTTTGACTGCACAATAGCTGTAGTTGATTAAATGCATGTTTTTCCCCCTCTTAAGAGCCCAAAAGAGCTCTCTCATTAGACTTTGTGATTTCCTGCAGAGGGCCCTGACACTAGAATATGGTTCTGTATCTATCTGTCCGTCTGTCCGTCCATCTCATCTCATCTCATCTCATCTCAACTCATCTATCTATCTATCTATCTATCTATCTATCTATCTATCTATCTATCTATCTATCTATCTATCTATCTATCTATCATCTCCTTTCCCTTTGGGCAGATTTACATTTCCACTGGGATTCCTGGCATTTACATCATTACGCACATCCTGCCAGTACAAAATTCAGAACAACATGAATATTGTTATATCAACTTCATGCAATGAGATAGATATTTTAATCACTTACAGTATATTCACTGTACTAAGATGCATAACCATCTTTGGGAAACAAATTTCAGTTTTCCCTGCTGATATGTTTTTTTTTTTTCCAGCAGTCACCCCTCTCTCACCTTCCTTCTGCCCTTTCAGACTGGCTGCTCTCTCCCATTGTTTTTCAGGAGCACATCTATTATGGCATTAAACTGAATATAGCTTTATCTATCTCTTACTCCGCGGGTGGTCTCCAAGCTAAATGCGCCATCTACAAGTCTCTTTGACTTTGACTTAAGACGTCTGTCTAATGCCTGAATTGCAAATTGAAATTGAAATCGTTTTGTAGGTTACTTCATGTATGCATTGCATCTTTAAAGCAAAATGGTGAGCTTTTTATTTGTGCTGTTCACTCAACAGTCTGAATAGAAACCTGAAAGTACAAACTGACCTCCAAACCAGACGGTGAGCCGGGCAGCAGCGTGCTCTGCTTAGACTGGCGGAAGAAGTGAATAAGCGACACATGCAGGGAAAATAAACCAGGTCCATTGGCAGAACGGTGCCTGTAGTCTCACCAGTCAGGGCACCCCGTTACTGTGGGCTTATCGCATGACTCGAACTTGAATGTCCCACTATAGGGTCCTGCATTTTTAATGAGTGACGGGGCCCCTTGGAAGCCCAAACAACCCAACTCAAGGACCTGGGACCTGGGAGCTGGCCTGGGTCAGGTGTGGAGGAGAGAGGTCAGAGGTCATAGGTCATAGGTCAGGGGCCTTGTCTGTTCTGAATGGACTATGGTCAGCTCATGCATTTGTATGAATGTCATTCATGAGACAGATTTATTATTTTAAAGTATTTATACGGTTACAGCGGCTCAACAAAATGACTATAATTTGCCCCAAACAGGTGAATCTCTTTAGCCCCAAACAGGTGAATCCCTTTACGAAGGAGATCAAGCGTCGCTTAATTAGATTTTACGTGATTGGTGGTATTTTATTCATCAAAAAAGAGGAACGCCACGATTATTCACAAATATCCATGGAATATGACAACAGGTTCAGCTTAACGTGACCAGAAGAGATTGTTGTTAAAGGTCTCAAGACCAGAACTATTTCATAGTTATTTCATATGCAAATCAACATATTTGTAGGTATATCCAAGAAAATAAAATTTATCAGCACAACACAGGCAGTAAAAATTCTGTTTGCTCATTGTTTCATAAAGGTGTGCAGCCGAGAACTCCTCGTTTGCATAAAAGCGGAAACTTCATACAGCAACCGCAAAGCATGCATAACTACACTCTGATGTACATCTACCCTTCAGATTACAAGGCGACAATGAAAACCTCAAGTGCACGACTGAAAGTATCATGTTCTTATGCAGGAAATCGAATGAAATGTGTTTGATTAGCCATGTTTTACCCCAAGTAAGCAAAACATGGTTTCATGGTTGCACGTCATGCGATTTATACTCAAAAGTGTGTAAACAGATGATTAACTGTTCTGGAAAGCCTGGTAAAAGCATTCATTTATTCTGCAGCATATCATAAACTACCCTGACAGGCAAATGAACTCTACAGCCACACAAGAAAGAGAAATGAGGAGAACGGGCTTTGAATTGTACAGCCTATCAGCACGGAGAACACAGCAATAACCATCCATCACTGTGACCATTATCAAGGTTGCCACGACAACTTGTCTCCGGGGGCAACATCTGCTATGTCTCTTCAGTTTATGACTGTCTGCAAGGCCCTTGATTTTAAACCACTGGGACTGTTGTAACCGGTGCGCTGGCTATGAAAATGCATGCGTGACAACATTCATAACCGTGTCTGCAGTTTGCAAGGGCCGTGGAGGTTTATTTTCAGAAAATGACAATGGCCACAGATGTTCTGCTGGAATGTCCATAGCCATGCTGCGAATATATGAAACATGAAATAATTTTCCTGAGAATGAGAATGCCTTCTCACTTTTATTCAAGGAAAGTTTTTTTTTTCTTTTTTCAAAATAAGCAGCAGTGACAATGAAGGTAGGCCTGTTCAGAAAACAGCCCGTAAAATAGACTTAATAAGAGGCTTTATAGTAGCCTAGTGTTTTCACAGTTGCCAGAGATGTCATTGAGCAAATACCATGTATGATAACAGCAGCGGTTGTAGAAGTTAATACGTTGCCCTCAAATTTGTTCTCACACAGCACCAGTTCTATTTTTCTGTTTCTGATTAATTAATCATCTCCTTTTCTTGCGCACGAAAAGCGACTTATTTTCATTAAGGGGGAACGACTCAGCCACACACACAACGAGTGAAGGAGTGAATCACTGGTGTGACGTTTCCAGCTTAATCAGGTGGCCATCGGTGCCTTTTTAAAAGCCCTAAATTTTAACCTGTATAGAACAGGACCCTGCTGTGCTAAGGTAGTGGACCGTTGAGTGAGGACTTGCAGTGTGAGATTACTAATGGACTTTTTAAAGGGATAGTAGACTTTCTGGAGTTTTTTTGGGGGGGGGGGGGGGGGGGGTGATGGGTGGCTGGGGGTGTTTTCAGTTGTCACGGTTAGGGGAGGTGCTGCAGGTTCAAATCCTAGATAGCGTCCTGCTTGATATAGAGGAGAGGAGAGGAGAGGAGAGGGGAGGGGAGGGGAGGGGAGGGGGGCGCTGTTTCACTCCAGAGCAAGGGACTTAACCTGAACAGACGTGCGGTCAAGATGACGAACGTTCGTGCGTGCCGAACTAAGTTTGTGGCGAACAGTTAATGTTGAACGCACGCACACGCACACACACGTAGACACACTTTTGTACAGACACTTAGTTCGCCACCAACGCATTTTTAATAAAATTGGATGCGACTAAACGGAGGGTCATTTTCGCAGTGGCTTCCGCGATATTAGAGGACTTCACTGATAGTGGTCCTGACATGACAGATTTTATACATATTGTACACTCTGTATTGTCGTGTAGCGCAACTAATGAAGAAACCTGCAAAATTGAGA
Source organism: Anguilla anguilla (assembly GCF_013347855.1). Lineage (NCBI taxonomy): Eukaryota > Metazoa > Chordata > Actinopteri > Anguilliformes > Anguillidae > Anguilla > Anguilla anguilla. The sequence goes on along the minus strand of NC_049208.1, from coordinate 1,273,993 downwards.
TATACCGATACTATATGATTTTACTTTTCGCTCGCATTTCAGGATGAAACGGCGACCGTTGTTCTTTCGGTTTCTCTCCTGTCAGCAGTCATTTTTGTTCGCGGCGCACTAACTTTTCAGACTGTTGGGTAACGTTCGTGGCGAACAGAATAAAGTTGGAAATTGTTTATGTTCGCGAACGTTATCTTGAACGCACGTCTGGTTCAGTAAATGTCCAGGTTCATAAACGGATTGTATGTTAACATTCTACCCGAACCAGCTCCATGGGGCGATGTGCAGCTGGTAATTGCGTCGCCCAGGGTAAGATAGCGCTCAGTCTGCGTTTATTGCTATCTAGCGACCCCTGCTGGCCGATCGGGCTCCCCTGGACTGCACCGCTGAAGTCTCATATGAAGGGCCTTCCTCTGACTTCCTCTGAGTCTGTGACGTGCAAACAAGCAGCAGGTGACACCACATGTTTTGGGGAACCGTGGATGTCCACACTCCCCCAAAACAGCAGTGGGGGCCTCACAGCAGAGCTGGAGGTGCAGGTAGTTGGTCATTTCACATTGAGGTGGGCACTAGAGATGCTCAGCTCCACGATGAGTGCTAAATTTATGAAAAATAATTTTTAAAAACATACAAGTCTTTCTGAAAAAGAGCATCTCCTGAATGTCTAAGTGTAAAATGCACGAACACTAATACAGTACTATGTGAGACAGGAAGATTGAGTCAAAGTTTACAAATGTCCTGTGGAAAAATGTTCAGTGTTTGCATAGATATAAACCACAGGAACACAGATGTGACGCCACACCCCCATGATTCCAGTCACAAACAGATAATTTCACTTTCATTACATTACATTACATTACAGGCATTTAGCAGACGCTCTTATCCAGAGCGACTTACAGAACTTTTACAAAGCATTTTTTACATTGTATCCATTTATACAGCTGGATATATGCTGAAGCAATGCAGGTTAAGTACCTTGCTCAAGGGTACAACGGCAGTGTCCTTACCCAGGAATCGAACCTGCGACCTTTGGGTTACAAGTCCAGTTCCTTACCCACTGTGCCACACTCCGTCCACTCCGTCCACTTTCAGCGATTGGTACGATTATGTTACTGCAGAAAATATATAAAATATATATAAATATAGCCATACATTACAGAGCTGTATTATGTTACTAGTATAATGTTTGTTTTTTTGTTTGTTGTTTTTTTTAAAAACCTTAGCGATAACTATTTTTAAAAATTAATGTAAAGAACAAATTGGTTTAAATGGACTGTAACAGCCAGTGGACGAAAGCCCACTTCTTAGGTTCTCCCAGCATCTTCTCCTTCGAACGTAACGTTCAGGCCGTTAGACACATAAGCGAATGTTCGTTCAAACAGAAAAATAAATATATATATTTGCAAACGCAAGGTGAAGTGAGGTGTACATTAATGAATGTGCATGTGAAGGCCTCTGAATTAGAATCACATGGCCAGTGCTATGAGTCAGCAGCTGGATTCAGCCAAATGTGAATCAATCAACTGACTCATCTGGAGACATTAACTCATAGAGTTCCATTATGGCTCCACTCCACTGAAGCACCAATAATTCACTTTATGGAAGATTACTGACTAATTATTGGTCTCAAAACTGTTGTATCCACTCATTCTCAAGGAAACAGACATTAAAGGGTAAAGCTTTCTGTGTAACTGATGACAAGTCTTCCAAGGTGTCCTCCAGGTTCTGCCAAAACCCCTTTAACCATGATACCCACAAGTGCTCTTTCTACATTATTGCATTGTATACCTGCTGGTGTCACCCTGTCACCATGAACACTACTCTATCCTGTTGTTACTCTGACCAAACTTTTTACAGGATGTGTGTTGCTGACTGGTCACATGTTTGCCATATTTTATGACTGCTTATACGTGGACTGACAGTTCCGAGGTTTGCATTTCCTAATTTTATTTACTTTTTTGTACGGTAATTTGGAATGCCCAATCACACGTTCACTGCAGCAACCCCTGCCATCGATGTGGAAGATGCCAACCGCCCCCAACTTTTCACACCACAGTCCACAAGTCAGACTCACACAGACATGAGCCAGAGGAAGACCCTCAGGCCTGGATTTACTAAGACCTTCAGCATGTGCAAAGCCTTATAGCATGCAACAACATTAATAACACTACCAATGACTGGTGTAAAACAAATACCATGACTAAGCACTGGTTTTGCGTGTGAAAGGTCTTAGTAAATCCAGGCTCTCAATGTAGAGCTGAACAGGACTGTGGTCACCAGATCGATTGGCGGGGGCGGGGGCGGGGGCGGGGGCGGGGGGATTGGGGGGGGGGCTTCGGCGCAAAATGAGATGCTGCCAATCTAGTAAACCATCTAAAGGCAACATCTTACTGAGTAAAGATGTTAACTACTGTTTACATACCCAGAAAGATTAAATCAACCTTTTTAGGGAAATAAAAAAGAAAAATAAATAACCACCAGGAATCAGGTTGACAGGCTGTGGTTTTACTGCTATGACCAAAAAAATGTAATGACCTTATACACAGGAAGCATGCTCACTCACTATGACTGTGGAGTTTCGATTGATTGCGTGTCTGTTTGTATAAACCTGGGTACTACAGTGCATCACTGACAGACATGGGAAGTTTGGATTGACATGTTTTCTTTCCCAAACAGTCTCTCTTGCTCGCTCTGTCTCTCCCACTCTCCCTATCTCTCTCTCAGTACATTGAGGGCTTCTCCTCTCCCTTCGGATTGGTGACCTTGTCCTGGTTCTTAAAGATGATGTCATACAGCTCGGCCTGCAGGAGAGGAAACAAGAAAAGCCTGAAATTCTACAACACTGGACACTTCAACTCACTGGACACAACTGAAAACAAAAAAATAAAAGTGAAATTATTTATATTTTAAACCCCACAGAAAGAGGCCAGCCCCCTATTAACTGAAATCCCAGAGGAATCCGTGCGCATGTTTGGACATATGCGACTCACGTAGAAGCCGCGGATGTCCAGGAGGATCACTCTGATCTCCGAATACACTGCCTCGTCCCTCTCGTGCACCAGGGAACGGTAGTCCATCTGAGGGAGGGGGGGAGGGAGCGAGGGAGAGGATCAGAGTGAATGGAGAGGATCAAAATAAAAGGTAAGAGCCATGGAGAATGAAAAAGAGGGAAGGAAATGGAAAAGAGAGAGAGCGAGAGAGAGAGAGAGTGGTAGGAAATGTAAGGAAGAGAATAAATGCGTATTATAGTAACATCAACACCAGCATTACGCTAAGTGTCCAAAGCCATACAGACGCACAGGAACACAGACGCAGGGCGCACGTTTCTTACAGACCTGCGCTGTGAGCACAGAAAACACTCACCACGTGCCTCTCCTTCGACGCCTTGCCCACCGCATCGCCTCTCTCCGTAAAATACCTGAGAGAGGAGGTTTCAAACAAGTTACCAATGATGTAACATGTCCATACTGTTACAGACGAACCAGATGACTTGGATTTAATTATTATAAAACTGAGCTTGTGCAACTGAAAAGGCCAGTGATGCCTGATTTAAGTTCCTCTCACTTGTTGATGTTGGTTTGAAAGCCCTCCACCTTGGTCTTCACTGCCGTGATCCTCTCCAGGATCTTCTCCTAAACAGGAAACCAGCAGAAAGCAGGGGCAATAAGACAGCCAATGATATCACCTCACGGGTAGAATACAGAGAAGAGCTCGACCAATCAGAGTTCATTAGTAACAGCCAACACAACTCCTGCGGTGGCTGCCTGATGCTTTTGGGTAACTGCCTGGTAATTCTCACAGGGAGCCCAGAAGCATAGCGAAAAAGGATCCAGGATAGGATACGGTGTATAGGATAGTGTAGGGCAGGCTTGCAATGTTTACAAAAACATTGTGAAAAACAGCAAAGAAAGAACATTGTAAGAACACTGTGCACTGCATGCCCTCAAACAAATGTGAACCACAGAATGTTCTGCCTATGCTTACACAAACACACCTGTCTGTGGTGCTGTGTACAGACGCTAATGCTACGCTCGGGACATGTGATGTCCTGTGCTGTCCTGATGGAACAGGCAGACAGCAAGGTGTGTTTGCTTCACCCTCCCCCTCCCCCCCCCCCCCCACCCCCCACCCTCCACCCCCACCCCCACCCCCCAGAGGGACGTGCTCCTCCAATACCTGGATTGAGACTCCAAAGTCATTGCCATCCTCAATTTTGGGAATGAGGAGCTGAATCCAACAGGAGACCTGGGAAAAAGAGAGAGAATATTCCCTGGATGTCAGCAGAAATAACCTACAGTATATAGCCTCTCTTTCATTCGACAGCTGGCATCAGTAACCAAACTGTAATCCACTGAATCCCCACAAAATGCATTTACCAATTGTTACCACAAGAGGCCGCCATATCTGCTCTTATTTATTGGCAATGTCTGGCATTCCACAAAAAGCACTGAGCAACAACATACTGGGCTGACAATTTGCAGCTCTTCTGAGATTCTGTATGCTCCCATTTTCAATGGAGGATTGAACCTCTTTAAAAATCTTCATTCTTCCTCCGCACTCATTCTCAGTGTATCTGAGACAGCATCAAGTGTTCAGGCAGTGGTAAAACGGGTTGACACTGGGAGAAGGGGTGTCATTATGACGTCATAACGGAGCACCATGGTTACCGCGTGAAGGCGACTCACCACGATGCAGGTTTCCTTCAGCGTGCGGATCTCAGGCTTCACTCTGTCCAGCAGCCCCACAATCTGCTCGTTCACCCGGATGTAGCCACAGGCTGGAGCTGAGAGACAGAGTCAGTATGGACCAATGAGAATGCAGCCACAGGCCGGAGCTGAGAGACAGAGTCAGTATGGACCAATGAGAGTGTAGCCACAGGCCGGAGCTGAGTGACAGAGTCAGTATGGACCAATGAGAATGCAGCCACAGGCCGGAGCTCAGAGACAGAGTCAGTATGGACCAATGAGAATGCTGCCACAGGCCGGAGCTGAGTGACAGAGTCAGTATGGACCAATGAGAGTGTAGCCACAGGCTGGAGCTGAGAGACAGAGTCAGTATGGACCAATGAGAGGCCTTAGGAGAAATATCCGGTCCGGTCCGGATCTAAAACGCCAAGCCGAGGCGGCCCAACCCAGAGAGAGAGAGAGAGAGAGCGAGAGATAGAGAGAGATAGAGAGCAAGAGATAGAGAGAGATAGAGAGAGAGAGCGAGAGAGAGACAGAGAGAGAGCAACAGAACAGAGAGATGTTTCACCTTTCTTTTTCTTCTCCTCCTCTTCCTTACTGTCAATCTCCATTTCCTGTAATTCAGATAAACAAATGTTTTCCTTAAGCTTAAAATAAATCAAATTCCACAGTACTTCCAGTGAACTGCTGCAACAGTAAGTGTAATATTATTACTATTAATATTATTATTACCAATGCTACTCTGAACTGTATCAGAATAAAACAAGTTAAATGTATATGTTGTATGTATATTTGAAACTTATGCTGCAATTGTGAAGGTGTTTGTGAAGGTAGCTCCCTCTGCTGGCAAAAAATGATATTTCCCCAAGAGGGATGACTAAATATGCCATTGTTGTCTGTACTTCTGCACCGTACTGGTACTGCTGGACTGAATGGCCTTCTGGTGGCTGTGTTAAACTGCAATGCTGCTCTTCTGAGTCCTGCAGAACGCAGGGTATCCTGCCTTTCCGTAGAGCGGAGATGAAGGACTAATCAATCACCTCCTCTTCAGGGGCAGGGGGGTCTGGGATAGGGATGTCCAGGGGGGCATGGAGGGTGGAGAGGTCCGACACACAGAAGTCCGCCTCCTGAGAAAGGGGGAGAGAGGGAGAGAAAGACAGATATAGATATAGTGCAGAGGTGGGCAATGAGGGCCGTATCTGTTTCTGGTCTCCATGCCAACTTCAGCCCTTAATTATTTAATTAGCCCTAATATTTACGCCATCTGACGTGTCACCTACATTCCTTGATAAGTGAACGAATGAGAGCCAAAGACTGTTCTTGTGTCCCTAAATGAAATGTATTACTGTGATCTAATCTACAAGTGAACCGGTGTTGGTGTATGCAGCGAATTAGCTCATTTAGTCAGAGTAACTGGTGGAAACAGAAGCCTGCACACACACCCGGCCCTCCAGAACCGGAGTTAAACCTGCATACACACCGGCCCCCCAGGACCGGAGTTAAACCTGCATACACACCGGCCCCCCAGGACCGGAGTTAAACCTGTAAACACTGCGCCCCCTCCAGGACCGGAGTTAAACCTGCATACACACCGGCCCTCCAGGACCGGAGTTAAACCTGCATACACACTAGCCCTCCAGGACTGGAGTTAAACCTGCACACACACCGGCCCTCCAGAACCGGAGTTAAACCTGCAAACACACCGGCCCTCCAGGACTGGAGTTAAACCTGCATACACACCGGCCCTCCAGGACCGGAGTTAAACCTGCAGACACACTAGCCCTCCAGGACCGGAGTTAAACCTGCAGACACACTAGCCCTCCAGGACTGGAGTTAAACCTGCATACACACCGGCCCTCCAGGACCGGAGTTAAATCTGCATACACACTGGCCCTCCAGGACTGGAGTTAAACCTGCATACACACCGGCCCTCCAGAACTGGAATTGCCCATCCCTGATATAGTGTATCTATTGAAGATATCTTACCATGTCTTCCCATTTCAAATGTTTAATGATAGCTATTTTCCCTTTCATTTGTTAATTATTGTATGATACACCAGTATTCTTCAGCATGATACTGCATTGTGCTTTGGCAACACTAACATTTGTCATGCCGGTAAAGCAAATTGAAAAAATTTTGAGAGGTGGTGGCAGAGAATCAAATCAAGAACTCTTAACTCAAGAAGAATGAGTGAGATGGACAGAATGAGGGAGAGATGTAGGAATTCAGGAGAGTTAGAGATAGAAAGAACAGTGAGACAGGCAGAAAGTGAAAATGAGAGAGAGAGCAAAGGAAAGAGAACGCAAAAGAAAGGGGGATGGATTGGTGGTTGTTTAGAGAGCACCTCCACAGGCACCGGACCCCAGAACAGGGAGTCAGGCTGGGGTGGAGCAGAGGTGGAGAACCTGAGCACAGGGAGTCAGGCTGGGGTGGAGCAGAGGTGGAGAACCTGAGCACAGGGAGTCAGGCTGGGGTGGAGCAGAGGTGGAGAACCTGAGCACAGGGAGTCAGGCTGGGGTGGAGCAGAGGTGGAGAACCTGAGCACAGGGAGTCAGGCTGGGGTGGAGCAGAGGTGGAGAACCTGAGCACAGGGAGTCAGGCTGGGGTGGAGCAGAGGTGGAGAACCTGAGCACAGGGAGTCAGGCTGGGGTGGAGCAGAGGTGGAGAACCTGAGCACAGGGAGTTAGGCTGGGGTGGAGCAGAGGTGGAGAACCTGAGCACAGGGAGTCAGGCTGGGGTGGAGCAGAGGTGGAGAACCTGAGCACAGGGAGTTAGGCTGGGGTGGAGCAGAGGTGGAGAACCTGGGCACAGGGAGTCAGGCTGGGGTGCAGCAGAGGTGGAGAACCTGAGCACAGGGAGTCAGGCTGGGGTGGAGCAGAGGTGGAGAACCTGAGCACAGGGAGTTAGGCTGGGGTGGAGCAGAGGTGGAGAACCTGAGCACAGGGAGTCAGGCTGGGGTGGAGCAGAGGTGGAGAACCTGAGCACAGGGAGTTAGGCTGGGGTGGAGCAGGGGTGGAGAACCTGAGCACAGGGAGTCAGGCTGGGGTGGAGCAGAGGTGGAGAACCTCAGCACAGGTGTGGGGAAACTGCACCTTGAGCAAGCTGTCCAGCTGACATATCTTCAGAGGAATGCGACTGGAAAACAGGTCGTCTGCCTAGCACCAATACACACACACACACATAACGGTTACACAAAATACATATCTGTGCCACAAAAATGGAATGCATTTTATTTTAAGTTAACCAAACTGTAATTTCAATGCTTAGATTAATGCACTGGGTCAGGATTATATTTATGGGTTTTTGAGAACACAGAGGTTTCAGCTCAAGTGGGACATTTATTGTAGTATTTGTAGTTTGTTTGTACCCTTGAACAAACCACTTAGCTGAACTGCTTCAGTAAATATTGAACAGTATAAATGCATTTCATGTAAAATGTAAGCTGTTCTGGATAATAACATCTGCAAAATTCTGAAATTCTGATGCAACATAATAATCTTCTGTCTGCTTCACCATTCCCATCTCCACTCACAAATGCACAAACCACTGGATCATACTGACGCTCTCTTACACTGAAAAATTTCCCCACTTATCTGCACTGCATTTATTTACTTCCTTTTTTGGGACGCGGAGTCCGTTAATCTCCAGTTCAGTAATTGCCACCGCACTACGCACCCGTCCCGAGCGGTAAAGCTCGAGCACTCCTACATCGCTACGGTCTCACAGATGCGCTTTTCCAGAAACATTTTTCTAAATCATCCATGTAGCTCTGAGCAGAATCCCATTCACACAGGGAATACTGAACACAATCATCCCACACCACAAAGAGGGGGTAACTTACCTGCTGCAGGAGGGACTGGCGGAAGTTTTCAAACTGAAAAAGAAAACCAAGGCATGTGTGTTGTGAGTAGTGCAGACTGTTACGGAGTTAGTGGTGTTTATACTGCACCAGCATGCACAGTGTTTTTGTTATATATTTACTTAGCAGCAAACAGGCAAGACTCAATTCAACCAATATTACATCACACATGCATGGGTATACATGCACAAGTGAATCTGAAATCTCTATGGTGAGATAATCGACTGGACTGGGATTCTTACTGCTTGACACACTTTGTTCGTCGTGCTAACGTTATACACTGGAGTGCCCCCGGGCGTAAAACACAACGTGCGCGGGCACGAGGGTACCCACCGATGGTACCCACTCAGCGTAGGCCCAGGTCGTCAACAGCAGCAACTTGCTGCGTTTCAGCCTGACTTTATGCAGGGGAATACCAGCGGTAGGCAGAACCAGTTACTTTCGATTTTGAAGATAGGCCACAAGCGATTTTACGCAAAGTATAGCTCCTGTTCTTTGTGTGTGCCCTACATTACAGAATTAATTGCAAAAGCACAGTTCCAGTACTGTGTACCAACGGCAGCTTAAATACATGCTTATCGCCATTACGCACGGAATGTATAGACTATAGAGTACCCTCGTGTAACTTCCAGAACCGAAACTTAAAATTATGTGCCCGCGTACCGTTTACCTTTGTGGTAGTTTTCTTAGATAACAATTTTAAAGACATCGTAATACCACCTGAGAAGCGCTATCGCCTGAAATTAAAAAAAACGAATTACAAATTTATCCTGCTTACCTTGCCGGCGTTCTCCTTGCTTATTTTAATAACGGGGGATTTTGGCATGGTTGAAATCGTGGATATTTCAAGTTCAGCTGGACATTAAATATGGCTTGACTAGTGTAGTAGAATGGCACCTCAGCTTTCGCCTTGCTTCCGCCTTTTCTTTTTGTCTTGATGTGTTTCCTTGTTGAACTTTCGATTTCACTTATTTCTCCCTCCCTTGAACACCTGACCATGCTTAAGCACCTCCCTCGTGGTAATGTCGGCAGAGTCGTTGCAGTGAGCGCAAGCTGCGTGGTCACGTTTGATTTGTGTAGAAGATTGTGTAGCATGCATGAGCCAATCGAAAAAGCGTGCGCGTTTTTAGCGAAAAGAAAAAGAACGGACACTTTTATTGTCAACGCCGAGTATTAAAATTTCCAGTTCGGCCCCCATCAAGCACCCACCCACCCAGCCACACAAGCAAAACAATAATTTATGTGTGTTTAATGCAGGCAGAATACTGGCTACATTACAGCAATATAAACATGCATTTTCTTTATATCGCCTGTCGATTAGCGAACATAAACCCGAGGGGTTGCAGACCTCTTTAGCTTCTTATTCGTTTATTTAACGTGAGTAGTCATCTATAATAGCGAGGCCCCAGTTGATCATTTCAGTTATTATCAGAAATCATATTTATTGATTTGGCACTTTGGACATAATTATGTGCATTGTACTCGTTTACATTGTCCTTTCGTTGGGAATGACAATTTGAAATAACTGTCAAGACAACATGGGTGGCACAAACTGGATATGCCATCTGCCAAACGTTAATGGGCATATAACGCCGCCGTTTTGGCTCCACGAGGATGACGCTGCGTTGTTCGAGAGCAACTGAATATTGACACAAAATGGCAGCCTTAAGTAAGACAGTTTCCGAGACTCAATGACAGTTATGTGGACTCAACACACGGGGGCAGTACTGTCGTCCAAAGAAGGCTAAAGTTATATCTTTACCAACTGATCCTGGGTCAGAATAAACATTGTACACCAAAGGCAAACAGTTGGGTGTAGGGGTTGGACACGCTGATCTTAGATGTGTTAGCAAGCAGGGCACGATGACTGTAACGTTTACCTACCCAGATAGCGTCAAAATAGCTGTCAGTTTCCGGGTAAACGGAATAGCCGCTTAACTAAATCACTTTCTGTTTTTGTTTGGGCTCCTTTGAGAATCGTTCGTTATAAAAATGTATTAAATCAACGGGAAATGTCAAGACGTTATCGGTGGACACAACCTCTGTGAAAATAAGCGAAAGCGCATTGGTAGGTAGTCTACGAAGCTCAATCTGGTTTCTAACTAGCCTGCTAGCCAGCTAGCTTGATATCCAACGTTTCTGTCTGTAGTTCGCATGTCATCGTGAGCAGCTGGAAGTTCGCTAGTCTATTGACTTCAGAAATGTACAAACTGTAACGAGATTTATAGATCCTCATGCTAGATTGACGGAGTTCGTAGTTTTCCGCTGCGCTGGTCTTCTACGAAGCCAGAGGCAATCTAAATCTCCTCAGTTGTGGTTTAAAATACAGTATAAACATAGCTGGCTAGGTAACTGTTACGCACTCGTGCTAAGTGACATTAAGTCGCGTTTCGTCCAGCTGTGTCTGGATTTTGTAGTATGTATATTTTTTCTAGTAAGCTTAACCATTGCAGGTTATGTCACTGTAGTCAGTCGGTCACCGTGTCAACATCTCTGTACTGAAGAAATGATGTAGGCTAATACTGTTGCTAGAGCTCACTCGGTTTGTGTATGTACTGTATCATCTCTCTTAGTTGCAGTAGGCCTAGCCAAGCTCTATCGGTCCCTTTTCAGTGCAGTCTGTCGGTATGTATTGTTAGCCCTCCTGCAGCGCAGTATTGATGTACTTGTGTGGTCCTTTCCGTTTGTGAATTACCTCAGTCTCAGTGCTATAGCAGTATACTGTAATATCCATTAAAATGTATTATGCTGTACTGTCAGTACAGGGTAAATATACCGTACTGTTTATTCAGTGTGAATATGCCTTATTTAGCCTCATTTGGTGTATATATGACCCAAACTGTCTGTATTGGTATCGCATATGCCTTGGCAACCTGTAACTTGGTGGATGGTGCAAAATATTTTCTTATAATACTAAGGTAAACTTGACAGCAAACCACGGTTAAAAACAGTATACAACACAGCCCAATACATGGCCCGTATGATAAATAAAAAGCATCCTGCCTTCCCAATAATTTAACAATGTATTTAAACACATCATAAAGCCTCATAACACTGTCATAAGCCAGGCATAAATCCTGTTATAACCAGACATGACTCTATGTGTATGCTTTGATCATTTTGTAACAGATTTATTATATTGAAATCTATTTAGATAAACTTGCTTGGTGTATTATGAGAGCGTTATAACATTTGTCCTGAGCTGTAATGTGCTGACATAGCAGGCCGTGACAGGTGTTAAGTCATGCTTATGGCAGGCTTATGGCAGCTGTGCTGTTTCCGTGACCAGTGAACCCATGTCCCCCCCCGTCCTGCAGCTATGGCGACCCTGTCAGCCCAGCTGGGGGAGGTCCGGAGCCGGGCAGAGGCCTGTCTGTCATCCTCAGGCTCCGCCCCCGAAGTGAGAGCGGATGTGATGGTGATGGCCAATATCCCGCTCCCCCCATCCGCCAAATACCGCCACATCGCCGCCGAAACCATGGCGACGGAAAACGGCGCCGGCAGGAACAGGCAGGAGGTGAGCAGCGGCTGTTTGTTTTCCGCTTGTGAACCCCGCGGCGCTCCTGACCGCACGCTGGAGTGCGATGCTCACGGGACTTGTGGGAACAGGCCTGTTTCTCCGCACGGACGCCGTCGGACTTCGTAACCGTGGTCACGCGGTTTCTCAAGCGCTGTGTTTCTGAACTTTAACCTCCCCTGTCTGCATTACTCTCCTCCCTCTATTCTCTCTCTCCCTCCCTCCCTCCCCCCCCCCCCCCCCCCCCCCCCCCCCCCCAGAGCTTGGCCTCCCTGGAGAGGCTGTCTACGGCGCTGAACATCCTGGAGAAGTACGGCTGTAACCTGACCGGTCCAAACCGGCCCAGGTACTGGCGCAGCGTCAAGCACAACAACCCCGTCTTCAGAGCTACTGTGGACGCCATCAGGGTGAGCGCAAGGCATTGTGGGAAATGTAGTCCTGTTATCATCACTTCCTTGTTGCATAACAGGCTTAATGAACACAGGGTTTTAGGGGTTGGCAGGACATCTCCGACATAGAAATGTTTTTGTACTGCACTGGGTGTGTTTTTTCAGCCCTGATTTAGGCCTCTCTCTTGTTCTCTTTCTCTCTCTCACACACTCTCTCTCTCTCTGTCTCCCTCTGTGTCCCTTTCTCCTTTTTCACAGGGGGGTAGGGCTGTGCTCTGTCTCTATGGTTACTCTAACCAGCAGCCGGATGGCCTGAGCTTCCCAGATGATGTCATAGAACCTGACATTGAGAAGGTCGCCGGTGTGACCCTGGAGGTCATGACCCTGCGCATGGAGCTGGACATGCTGATCAAGGTCTTCAGCTAATGCTATTTACATTTTATAAAAGGAAATCCTTTGTCGGTTTTTTCCTGTGCATAGTGTCTCCATACTCACTGTTGTGCATCGCTCAGAAGAATCTGACCCATTTTCCTTTTAATGTGTCCTTTCTAGGAGTCGCATCCTCACCCGGAGTTCTTTGAACGAATCATTCCTTCTCTCTGCCAGCAGGGGGAGACACATGAGCAGGTTTGTATCCCCTCTCATTATGCAGCATCTTCAGATCCACTCCAGTGTACTGGCAGGCCTGAACAGAGCAGGCCACGGTGCGCTGAACTGAGTACCGTTTTACGAGGGAACCTGGGTTCGTCAGTAGCTCAGCTGGTTAAGGAAGTCGCCGTAGCTGCGGTTTGGGTCTGATAGCTCCGGGGTCACATGCTAAGGCCTCAGCTGTCCCATTGGCTGAGACGGAACTGGAGTCCGCAGTAGAAGGACATAGTCGGGTTCTTCCTTTCAGGGACGGGTGGGGCTGCGTTGGCGGGGGGACCTTTGACTGTTGCGCTAGCCCCTCCCTGTGGCTAGCTAGATGACCGCAGAGCTCTCGGTTATGGTCAGTGGGGGACACGCCACTCAGCTTCTCTTATTTCTCACTGTTGGAGGATGACCCGCAAGTCCTCGGGCTATGGCGGACGTTCTCACGTTCAGCAGTGCGCTATCCAGTTTGGCTTCGCTCTTCCTCTTCCTCCTCCTCCTCGCTGTATAGTGTGCGGGTCTCGCTCTGTGTGTGTGCAGACTGCCGTGCTGTTCTGTGGTGTTTCTGATACTGCTGAAGTGTTGGCGTTTCTGACCGCTGCCCCCTGCTGGCTCCTCAGGACATTGGCAGACTTACGGCAGATGCGGTGGTCATCCCCCCCAGCGAAAGGAAGTGGGAGAGGGAGGTGCAGCCCTTGTCCCCGTCCCTCCCCCCAAAACCTGCACACAGCCCCAGCCTAGGCCCTGCCTCACTGGCCCCAGCATCGCTGGCCCCCGCCCTCCAAACAGGTGAGATGGGTATGAATGTTGTTAAGTGTTGTAATCTGTACAGTTTTTTCAGCTTTATTAAAATGACAAACAATATTGTTTTGCCCAAACATAGTAAGCAAGTCTCTCTCTTTCTCTTTCTTCCTCTTTCTCTCTCCCTCTCTCTTTCTCTCTCCCTCCCTCCCTCTCTCTCTCTCTCTCTCTCTCCCTCCCTCCCTATCCCTCCCTCTCTCTCTCTCTCCCTTTCTCCCTCCCTGTCCCTGTCCCTCCCTCTCTCCAGGAGACTGCAGCCTGTGTGGCACCGCCCCCTCTCTCCTTTGCCCGGCCTGTGGCTCGATTCCCTTCTGTGAGTCATGTGACTTGGTGTTCCATCGCCACCCCAGCCGGGCCAGTCACAAGCGAGAGAGCACGCAGGTCCAGAAACCTGGTGAGTGCCCATTGGCTGGGCAGAGCTGCTTATGGGAAATTAAGTCTGCTTCACCTGACATCAGCCAAATGCTGAAAGCTACTCTGAGCCTAGCCCAGCCGATGAAAAAACTGTTTTTGAAAAATATTCTGAATGGAATGGGATAGTGATGGATGCTCGGGAGACTTCTTTGGTTTTTATTTTGTTTCTGTGACCACTTGTCTTTGGGTTACCCTTGGCCCCTCTCTCCCTCTTTTCTCCTTCTGCTGCCCCCCTACCCCCCCCCCCCCCCCCGCAGATAACTGCACCATATGCGGTATACTCCCAGTCTCTGCGCACTGCCTGACCTGCGTCCAGCGGCTGTGCTCGGAATGCGACAGGCTGTGCCACTCGCACCCGGGCCGGGCGGGGCACAGCCGAACACCCGTGACCTCGCTCAAACCGCCAAAGGCCTTTCGGTGAGAGATGGACCTGCTCCAAGCCGGACAGAACCGGTCAGAACTGGTCAGAACCGGACAGAGCCGGTCAGAACTGGTCAGCGAGGGGAAAGTAGAAGGGCGGAGTGTGTAGTCTGTCAGATATGTGTTAGTGGAGAGGTACATACCGGCATTTTTGCTGGTTCTGTTCAACTTCACAATTCACACACTCTCTCTCAGGTCAATTCAGTTAAAATGCTTTATTGGCCTGACATATTTTTAAATACGTTTTGTTAAAGCATAGTGATGATGACAACCAATCATAGTAATAATATGAAAAACACCTACAATAATTACAGCATAAATAATAATGATAACATAGCATTTGTTAACAATTAGGTATTATTATTCGATTCAATTTTTTTTCCGATTCCTGTTTCCAATATTTAAAGATCCTGTCTCTCTCTCTCTCTCTCTCTCTCTCAGCTCCTCTCCATCCTCCTGGCAGTGTGTCCACTGCACCACAGTGAATGAGCTGCAGGAGGTGTTGTGTGTGAGCTGTGATCGGCCTCGACCCGCTCCTGCCTCCGCTGGTGAGGAGGAGCCACTGCAGCCGTCCACCATCACAGGTGAGTGCCTGCTCTTCCCCAGAGTTCGTCTCCCTGCTCCTGTTCTTTGCTTCAGTAGATTTTTTTTCTCCCTCTCAGTGCAGTACTAAGGCTCTGCAGTCAGTCAGTCAGACAGTCAGTGTGAAAAAGTTTTGTAAAAAGATTTGCGGTGTTAATGTCTCTCTCTCTCTCTCTCTCAGTGCAGTGTTAATGTCTCTCTCTCTGTCTCAGAGTGGCAGTGCAGAAGCTGCACGGTCGTGAATGCGGGCAGCAGCATTCTGTGTGAAGTGTGTGAGCGCCCCCGTCTGGCCACACGCCCCCCTCCCATGCCTGTTCGCCCCGCCCCGCCCACGCCGGAACAGCCCAGGGACCTCGGAACACAGGTGGGGGGGGGGGGGGTGTCCAGGAACAGGAGCTCTGGCTGAGAGAGAGTGGACTCCTGCGCTGTACTTAATTTATTCTGGAGACTCTGGGACCTCCCTATCCAGGACAGGGCTGTCTGTAGCAGGGATGGGACAGGGCTGTCTGTAGCAGGGATGGGACAGGGCTGTCTGTAGTAGGGATGGGACAGGGCTGTCTGTAGCAGGGATGGGACAGGGCTGTCTGTAACATGGATGGGACAGGGCTGTCTGTAGCAGGGATGGGACAGGGCTGTCTGTAGTAGGGATGGGAGAGGGCTGTCTGTAGCAGGGATGGGACAGGGCTGTCTGTAGCATGGATGGGACAGGGCTGTCTGTAGTAGGGATGGGACAGGGCTGTCTGTAGCAGGGATGGGACAGGGCTGTCTGTAGCAGGGATGGGACAGGGCTGTCTGTAGCAGGGATGGGACAGGGCTGTCTGTAGCAGGGATGGGAGAGGGCTGTCTGTAGCAGGGATGGGACAGGGCTGTCTGTAGCAGGGATGGGACAGGGCTGTCTGTAGCAGGGATGGGACAGGGCTGTCTGTAGTAGGGATGGGACAGGGCTGTCTGTAGCAGGGATGGGACAGGGCTGTCTGTAGCAGGGATGGGACAGGGCTGTCTGTAGCATGGATGGGACAGGACTGTCTGTAGCAGGGATGGGACAGGGCTGTCTGTAGTAGGGATGGGACGGGGCTGTCTGTAGCAGGGATGGGACAGGGCTGTCTGTAGTAGGGATGGGACAGGGCTGTCTGTAGCGGGGATGGGACAGGGCTGTCTGTAGCGGGGATGGGACAGGGCTGTCTGTAGCGGGGATGGGACAGGGCTGTCTGTAGCATGAATGGGACAGGGCTGTCTGTAGCATGGATGGGACAGGGCTGTCTGTAGCAGGGATGGGACAGGGCTGTCTGTAGTAGGGATGGGACAGGGCTGTCTGTAGCAGGGATGGGACAGGGCTGTCTGTAGCAGGGATGGGACAGGGCTGTCTGTAGCAGGGATGGGACAGGACTGTCTGTAGCAGGGATGGGGCAGGGCTGTCTGTAGCATGAATGGGACAGGGCTGTCTGTAGCAGGGATGGGACAGGGCTGTCTGTAGCAGGGATGGGACAGGGCTGTCTGTAGTAGGGATGGGACAGGGCTGTCTGTAGCAGGGATGGGACAGGGCTGTCTGTAGCAGGGATGGGGCAGGGCTGTCTGTAGCATGGATGGGACAGGGCTGTCTGTAGCAGGGATGGGACAGGGCTGTCTGTAGCAGGGATGGGACAGGGCTGTCTGTAGTAGGGGTGGGACAGGACTGTCTGTAGCAGGGAGCTGATTGGTACCTTGCATGGCAGCCTTTCACCGTTGGTGTGCAAGTGTGTGTGTGTGAATGGGTGAATGAGAGCCATCAATTGTAAAGCGCTTTGGATAAAAGTGCTATATAAATGCAGTCCATTTACCATTTACCATTTAGGGATGGGACAATAATCTCTTTTGTATCACAAGTCAGTAATGTGCCACAACAACAGACTTTTGCAAAGTTCACAATGAATGAATAGTAACATGGATTTTAGCATTAATTGCATAATTATAATCTCAGTATTTTCTCTCTCTCAAATTCAAATTAAAAATGCTTTATTGGCATGAAATACAATCTCTCTTTCTCTCTCTCTCAACAGTGGGTGTGTCAGTTCTGCACCTACGCCAACTCCGCCCTCTCGTCCTCCGTCTGCGAAATGTGCGACCTGCCGCGCCCAGACCCCGCCCCCATGCCCGCCAAACTCCCGCCGTCGCCTGTCGAGGAGCTGCCTCCGTCGCCCGTCAAGCCCCCGGCCCCGCCCCCGGAGGACCCCGATGTGAAGAGACAGAAGCTGATGAGGGAGGAGGGGCAGCGGCTGATTCAGCTGATCAGAGTGGGCGGAGTTTTATCGTCCTCTCGCGTTCTCTCGCTCTCTTCCCTCCCGTAACGCTGCGCAGATTAGTCCGGCCTTGCCTGGGGCACGTCCTGGTTTTTGAGGCTTTAACTTCATTTCAGTCTTTTCCGACTTTACGTCAGTTTAGCTTCATCGGCATGCGTTTAGCTGCTTTAATCTGTAAACCTTCTTACCTGTAACAGAATGATTGTTTACTGAGAAGTGGAACGCGTCATAAGGACCTGCTTCCACGGTAGCACGGTTCGGGGAGAAACCACGTTAACAAAGTCAAAAACGCTTTGCTTGGATGGGATGCTGTTTCGCTTTTGTAATTAACTTCAATTAGCTCAACACAATTAGTTTATTATGATTAACGTCACTCTGTTTCCCTCAATCCTTCCTTATTTTTCTTCATCAGGAGGGGGAGAAGAAGGGAGTGAGTCCGGAGGAGGTGTACACCAGTGTGCGCGTTTCCGGGGACGACTCTGTGGCCCCCTGTGATTGGTTGAAAACGGAGCTCCCCCACCTGCTGGACGAGATCTGTGCCATGGCCGCCTCTGTCGAGCAGGACTACAGAACAGGGAATTCTGGGACGGCGGAGCCCGCAGGCGGCCAGCAGGGCGGCGCCGTGAGGCTGTCCCGAGCCGAGGCCAAGCAGGCGTGGCTGTCAGCAGTGGGCGACACTGAGCGCGCGGTCGAGCACGTGCTGAGGGACAGACGCGCCAAGGTGAGCGCAGCACCCCGCGCTTCACAGACTCTCAGACAGACTGATAGACTGACAGACAGACTCACACACAGGCAGGCTCACGGAAGGACTCACACACAGACTCTCTCTCTCAGGTGTGCGCTCTCTCTCTTTCTCAGGTGTGTGCGCTCTCTCTCTCTCTCTCTCAGGTGAAGGAGCTGTGCTCGTTGGGTTTCAGTGATGTGTCCAGGTGTGAGGAGGCCCTGCGGCTGAGCGGGGGGGAGGTTCGAGGTGCGCTGTCCCTCCTGCAGCGCCCTCTGCTGGAGCCCTTTCACCAGCGCATGTGGGGCGACCAGCCTGAGCCTCGCATAGACATCAATGACCCTGACAAACAGGTCGGTGTGTGCGTGCGTGTGTGTGCGTGTGTGTGTGTGTGTGTGCGTGCGTGCGTGAGTGTGTGTGTGTGTGTGTGTGTGTGTGCGTGTGTGTGTGTGGTGGGGTGTGTGTGTGTGTGCGTTTGTGTGTGCGTGTGTGTGTGTGCGTGTGTGCGTGTGTGTGTGTGTGTGTGTGTGCGTGCGTGTGTGTGTGCGTGTGTGTGTGTGGTGGGGTGTGTGTGTGTGTGCGTTTGTGTGTGCGTGTGTGTCTGTGTGTGCGTGTGTGTGTGTGTGTGTGTGCGTGCGTGCGTGAGTGTGTGTGTGTGTGCGTGCGTGTGTGTGTATGTGTGTGTGTGTGTGCGTGTGTGTGTGTGGGGGGGTGTGTGTGTGTGTGCGTTTGTGTGTGCGTGTGTGTCTGTGTGTGCGTGTGTGTGTGTGTGAGTGTGTAAACGGTGGATGTTAAAAACACTGAACATACTTTTTCTCAGTTACTTTGTGTTCCGTTTTAGTTTGATTTATTTGCGTGACAAATACTTTACTAAATCTTTTAGCACTCTCTCCCCCCTCTCTCTCTCTCCCTTCCTCCCTCTCCCTCCCTCTCTTTCTCTCTCTCCCTCCCTCCCTCCCTCTCGCTCTCTCTCCCTCTCTCTCTCTCAGAGGGTGTGTAGGAGACTGCTTGCAGTATACGAGCTGCCCAGTTGGGGGCGCTGTGAGCTGGCGCTGTCGCTGCTGCAGAGCCCCGGGGCCCAGTACACCCTGGAGGATGTGCTGCAGGCGGTCCGAGAGTCACATGACCGAGACTTCATCCGCCGGGTCCTCGCCAAGGAGTGCCCCATCTGCCTGTCTCTATTTCCCCACAGCAAGGTACAGCAGCATTTTGTGTCTATGTGTGTCTGTGCGTGTGTGTGTGCGTGTGTGCATATACCTCTCTCTGTTTTGATGCAGTCGCTGATCTGGGGTCAGCTCTCTTACCTGTCTCTCTGGCTGTGTGTAGATGCAGTCGCTGACCTGGGGTCAGCTCTCTAACCGGTCTCTCTGGCTGTGTGTAGATGCAGTCGCTGACCTGGGGTCAGCTCTCTTACCTGTCTCTCTGGCTGTGTGTAGATGCAGTCGCTGACCTGGGATCAGCTCTCTTACCTGTCTCTCTGGCTGTGTGTAGATGCTGTCGCTGACCTGGGGTCAGCTCTCTTACCTGTCTCTCTGGCTGTGTGTAGATGCAGTCGCTGACCTGGGGTCAGCTCTCTAACCTGTCTCTCTGGCTGTGTGTAGATGCAGTCGCTGACCTCCTGTCAGTGTTCGGTGTGCTGCGACTGCTTCCAGCAGCACTTCACCATCGCGGTGCGGGACAAACACATCAGAGACATGGTGTGTCCTGTGTGCTGGGAACCGGACATCAACGACCCCGAGCACCTCAACAGCTACTTCAGCACTCTGGACATACAGGTGACTCACCTGAGCGCCAAACCCGCCTCTGAAGCATTTACTGTGGAGTATGTACGGTGTGTGTGTGTGTGTGTGTGTGCATGTGTGTGTAATATGTCTAACGTGTACAGTGTGTGTGCATGTGTGTGTAATATGTCTAACGTGTACAGTGTGTGTGTGTAATATCTCTGACGTGTAAAGTGTGTGTGTGTGTGTGTGTAATATCCCTGGTGTGTGTGTGTGATATCTAACATGTACAGTGTGTGTGTGTGTGTGTATCTCTAACATGTAGACTGTGTGTGTGTGTATCTCTAACGTGTACACTGTGTGTGTGTGTATGTGTATCTCTAACGTGTACATTGTGTGTGTGTGTGTGTGTGTGTGTGTGTATCTCTAACGTGTACACTGTGTGTGTGTGTGTGTGTGTATCTCTAACGTGTACACTGTGTGTGTGTGTGTGTGTGTGTGTGTGTGTGTGTATCTCTAACGTGTACACTGTGTGTATGTGTTGCAGCTGCGGGACTGTCTGGATCCAGAGGTGTATGATCTCTTCCATAAGAAGCTGACAGAGCAGGCTCTCATCAAAGACCCCAAGTTCCTCTGGTGCAGTCATGTGAGTGCCTCTACTCACCTTCTGCTCTACCTCTACTGCCTCTACTCTACCTCTACTCTGCATCTACTGCCTCTACTCTACCTCTACCTCTACTCTACATCTACTGCCTCCATTCTGACTCTACTCTACCTCTACCTCTACTCCCTCTACTCTTCATCTACTGCCTCCATTCTGCCTCTACTCCCTCTACTCTACCTCTACTCCCTCTACTCTGCATCTACTGCCTCTACTCTACCTCTACCTCTACTCCCTCTACTCTACATCTACTGCCTCCATTCTGACTCTACTCTACCTCTACCTCTACCTCTACTCCCTCTAATCTTCATCTACTGCCTCCATTCTGCCTCTACTCTACCTCTACTGCCTCTACTCTGCCTCTACTCCCTCTGCTCTACCTCTACTGCCTCTACTCTACGTCTACTCCCTCTGCTCTACCTCTACTGCCTCTACTCTGCCTCTCCTCCCTCTATGGCCTCTAGTCTGCCTCTACTCACCTTCTGCTCTACCTCTACTGCCTCTACTCTGCATCTACTGCCTCTACTCTACCTCTACTCCCTCTACTCTACATCTACTGCCTCCATTCTGCCTCTACTCTACCTCTACTGCCTCTACTCTGCCTCTACTCCCTCTACTCTACCTCTACTGCCTCTACTCTACGTCTACTCCCTCTGCTGCCTCTACTCTGCCTCTCCTTCCTCTATGGCCTCTACTCTACCTCTGCTGCCTCTACTCTACCTCTACTGCCTCTACTCCCACTACTCTACATCTACTGCTTCTACTCTGCCTCTACTCTACCTCTATTCTACTCCCTCTCAATCCCTGTCTCCACTCCTCCCACCTGCTGCCTCTCTGTATCTCTTTTTTCCCCATTCCCTTCATTCTCTCTTTCCCTTCTCTCTCTCAAATAAATGTGATTTTATTGGCAGGGAATACACATTGTAAATATTGCCGGATCAAACAAGAAACATACAATAACTGTAACTCTCTCTCTCTATCTCTCTCTCTCTCTCCCAGTGCTCTTATGGGTTTATTTATGATGGAGATCAGCTGAAGGTCACCTGTTTCCAGTGCAGAAACAGCTTCTGCGCCCAGTGCAAGAAACCCGTAAGTATATATGAGCCCTCATATGACCGATCAGCCTGAAGGCTGTATTCATGAGGTTCTGCTGTATTATCCCTTTCAAGAGTTCGGGTTTCTGGAATTTATTTTCAGGGTTCAGTCAGTGTTCTTGAACTCCACTGCTTTCAGTCACCAGCACAGTGATTGTGACATCAGCATTAGAATGTTCAGTGCCAGAACATTCTATTGACGTTTGTGACCTCACATCGTTTTACCAGGTTAAAATGATGTGTTGTGAGAGTGGAATGGAGCAGGTGTGACTGTTTTAAAGGGTTAAAATGATGCATTGTGGGAGCAGGCGTGACTGTGTTTTAAAGGGTTAAAATGATGCATTGTGGGAGCAGGTGTAACGTGTTTGTGTTCTCTCTGGCAGTGCATTGTGGGAGCAGGCGTAACATGTTTGTGTTCTCTCTGGCAGTGGGAGCCGCAGCATGCAGGGCTCTCCTGTGAACAGTTCCAGTCCTGGAAGAGAGAGAACGATCCGGAATACCAGAGACAGGGCCTGGCTGGGTACCTGCGTGACAACGGCATCAGTGAGTCCCCAACCCCTAAACCCCCCGCACCTCACGTCCCCCCCCACACCTCCCGCCCTGTCCGTTAACGGCACACCACCATCACCCAGTTAGCTAACGGCACACCACCGTTACCCAGTTAGCTAACGGCACACCACCGTTACCCAGTTAGCTAATGGCACACCACCGTTACCCAGTTAGCTAACAGCACACCACCGTTACCCAGTTAGCTAACGGCACACCACCGTTACCCAGTTAGCTAACGGCACACCACCATCACCCAGTTAGCTAACGGCACACCACCGTTACCCAGTTAGCTAACGGCACACCACCATCACCCAGTTAGCTAACGGCACACCACCATTACCCAGTTAGCTAACGGCACACCACCGTTACCCAGTTAGCTAACGGCACACCACCGTTACCCAGTTAGCTAACGACACACCACCGTTACCCAGTTAGCTAACGGCGCACCACCGTTACCCAGTTAGCTAACGGCACACCACCGTTACCCAGTTAGCTAACGGCACACCACCGTTACCCAGTTAGCTAACGGCACACCACCGTTACCCAGTTAGCTAACGGCACACCACCGTTACCCAGTTAGCTAACGGCACACCACCTTTACCCAGTTAGCTAACGGCACACCACCGTTACCCAGTTAGCTAACGGCACACCACCGTTACCCAGTTAGCTAACGGCACACCACCATCATCCAGTTAGCTAACGGCACACCACCATTACCCAGTTAGCTAACGGCACACCACCATTACCCAGTTAGCTAACGGCACACCACCGTTACCCAGTTAGCTAACGGCACACCACCATCACCCAGTTAGCTAACGGCACACCACCGTTACCCAGTTACCTAACAGCACACCACCGTTACCCAGTTACCTAACAGCACACCACCGTTACCCAGTTAGCTAACGGCACACCACCGTTACCCAGTTAGCTAACGGCACACCACCATCACCCAGTTAGCTAACGGCACACCACCGTTACCCAGTTAGCTAACGGCACACCACCATCACCCAGTTAGCTAACGGCACACCACCGTTACCCAGTTAGCTAACGGCACCCCAGCAACATCCTTCCCCTCGTTAGCCAGCAACAATTCAACCTCACTGATTATCCTGCTGGCAAACAACGAGCCAACCATAACCCTTAATCCAAGAGCTTTAAACACACCAAATTACTTATGACCCTTTTGGTTAACAGTGCACCAGCCTCACCTGTCACCCATTGCCTAACAATGACAACAGTGTATATTTTCCTCTCTCTTCCTCTCTCCCTCCCTCCCTTATTTCTCTCTCTCCCTGCCTTTGTCTGGCCCCCTCAGTCTGTCCAAACTGCAGGTTTCAATACGCTTTGTCCAAAGGAGGCTGCATGCACTTCTGCTGCTCTCAGTGCAGATACCAGTTCTGTAGCGGATGCAACAACCCCTTCCACACAGTGAGTCTCTCTCAAAGAGTGCGCATGCACGTGCGTCTGCTTGCATGCATGTGCGTCTGCTTGCATGCACTGTAGACTGAGAACATAGCTTAAACTAGTGGTCTCCAGCCCTGGTTCTAGAGTCACAGGATCTGCTGGTTTTTGTTTTCACCTTAAAATCAGCACCCAGTTGAGGGCCCAGTTCTGACAGTATTGCTCCAGCAGATGTTGGCCAGGGCCCAGTTCTGACAGTATTGCTCCAGCAGATGTAGGCTGTGCTGAAGACCCCACCCCTCTGTGTCTTTGTGCCTCAGACATGTACGGTGGCTCAGTGCAGTGTTACAGGCCTACATGCCCATCACCCTCGAGACTGTCTGTTCTACCTGAGAGACTGGGAGCCACCCCGTCTGCAGGCCCTGCTGCAGGTACACACACGCACACACACACACACACAGGCCAACACAGACACACACACACACACACACAAACACACACACAGGCAAACACAGACACACACGCACAGGCATACACACGCACACGCACACACACACACGCACACACACACACACACACGCACAGGCAAACACAGACACACACACACACACACACACACAGGCAAACACAGACACACACACACAAACACACACAGGCAAACAGACACACACACACACACACACACACAGGCAAACACAGACACACACGCACAGGCATACACACGCACACACACGCATACACACGCACACACACGCACACACACGCACACACACGCACACACACAGGCAAACACAGACACACACACAGGCAAACACAGACACACACACATACACACGCACACACACGCACAGGCAAACACAGACACACACAGACACAGACACACACACACACACACACACACGCACACCCAGACAAATGCGCACTAATGACTTTTCTCATGTCCCATTTGCAGAAGAATGGTGTTGCATTCAACACCGACCCACCACATGGAACACAAGCTGGTGAGAGTCTGTCTGTCTGTCTGTCTGACTGTCTGATTGTATGACTGACTGTTTGCCTGCCTGTCTGTCTCTCTGACTGTCTGTCAGACTGTCAGACTGTCTGTCTGTCTGTCTGCATCTGTACAAAATTTGTTAATGACCTGCATTTCCATGTTTCCTCCCTGTATCTGCCTTCTCTCTCCCCCTTTACTTCCCTTTCTTTTTTCTCTCTCTTCCTGTTTCTCTCTCATTGAGCCTTCCTTCCTCTCTCTCTCAGGGCTGTGTGGAGTGATGGAGCAGAAGGACGAGGGGGGGCGGCAGGTGGACTCTCCCTGTGGAGCTCAGACCCAGCCTGGGCAAGCAGGACTCTGCGAGTGAGTGACCCCGCCCCCATTGTGCTGTAACCCCGCCCCCATGCTGATATGGCCCCCCCCCACCCTGTCCCTCACCCCAGCCCGACCCCAAGGTGATCCTGACTTCACTGATGCTCATTTTAAAATCAAATTACTAAAGTAGTCTTGTTGTTCCAGCAAACACTACAGGGAGTACCTGGTCAGCCTCATCAACGGGCACTCTATAGACCCCGCCCCTCTGTTCATGGCCAATGAAGTGACTGTGGCCTGCAGGAGATACCAAGTGGATGACCGACGGGGGGAAGGGGAAGATGATCGGGCGTACTACTCTCGGCTGCTAAAGGTATGTCAGCCATTTTGGGCATCAGGAGGGGAAGAGGTGGACCTTCTTTGCTCCTTAAAATCTCTTAGTCACCATTTAATTTTCTTTTGTCTCCTGTGTTTTCTCCTCTGCCTCCACAGAAACTGATCGAGGAAGTCCCATTGGGCGACAAGGTCCCCCGGAAGAAATGAATGAGAAGAAATTTTAACTTGTTTTCTGTTTTTTTATTTTTATCAAACAAATGAAAAGAAACTGGGGTACTTTAAAGGGTATTTGGGGGGGGGGGGAGTGGGATATTTCAGAGGAATAATGTCTCCATCAGTGTTCCCAGAAGGGCACCCCTGGCTTGGCCTGGCAGTATAGTTCTGCATCTATCTCTGATAACTCGTCCTTAACAGTACATCTGATCTAACATGATCCAATATGCAGTTTGTATAGTTTCAGCTGATAAAAGCACATTGGCTGCTTTAAGTCCAGTCCAAAACAGGTCCGGTTTAGGTCATGGTATTATCAGAGTGAGTGATACAATAAATCTGTCTTCTTACGCGTGTCATTTTGAAGTTTGATCGTATGTTCTGCCTGTACAGATAGGTGTGTGTGAGAAGCTCAGGGAGAGAGGGAACAAGGGAGAGAGAGGAAGAGAGGGATAGAGAGGAAGAGAGGGATTAAGAGGAAGAGAGGGATAGAGAGGAAGAGAGGGATAGAGAGAGGAAGAGAGGGATAGAGAGAAAGAGACAGCGGGATTCAGCAGATGTCAGATTCCACCTTTATCCAAAGGAATTGCATTGTTTTATTTTGCTGCTTGATTGAAAAAAAAAAAAAAACTCCTGAAAGCTATTTTTAATTTTTTTTAAGGACAGATTTTACCATGTCTATTTTTTAAATCTGTTTGCTCGATGCTATTGATGCATTGCACAGTGTAGGGGCATAGGAAATGGGGGGGGGGGGGGGCTCCAAATATTGGAAACAACTAGTTAAACTTGTCCCCCCCCAAAAATTTTTTATTTATTTAATATTTTATTTTGAAAGGCATGCTATGGGAGCACAGTTAGCAAGTCCACCCAATAGAGCAAATATCATTATGTTTAGTGAAGCCCAATCTTTAAAAAATCACCACATTCAAATCGTGCTTCGCAAGATTTTGCAAGGAAGTCATTTGGGAGGAAGGTAATGTGAATACTATGATATTTACTGTTAACGTATTAACATAAATTGCTTGCACTGTTCCAATTGTATTATATAGTTATTATAAAGGTATGTGTAGTGTTCAATTGAACAAGGGTTGGGTTTGTGAATTGTATGCCTTTAATGGGGAATACTGTGAAATATATGTAACGAGGAATACTGTCTGAAGTATATGTAACAGGGAATACTGTCTGAAATGTTTTAAGCATTTCTACAGCATCAGCAGCTCTCTGAGAAGCTTGACCAATGATTTCAATCTGTTCACGTTCTCTAACAACAGGTGCGGCAAGGTGCTTGTAAACATTTTATTTAGCCTTTTTTTTACCTTTCTGTACCTCTGTAGACGCTCCGACCTGGTCAGGGGCGGCGGCAGCCTCGCTCCGCGCCTTGCCCTGCGGCGTTTTAGCGAACCAGTTCTTCAGCTCCTCCTCGTCCCGAGTCACAGGCTCCACCGTCGCCAGGGCCGGCACAAATTCTGCCGCCTCCAGGGGCCTGGCTGGCAGCTGCCGCAGCCGGGCCTTCGTCAGAACCGTCCGGACCATCTGCGCTATCTGGCCCTGCGTGTACCCGTCCGACATCCTGGCCAGGGAGCCCACGTTCAGGGCCCCGGTCACCTCCCCGCCGGCCCGCTCCACGAGCCGCCTCCAGAGCAGGTGCCGCGAGGCGTAGTCGGGCCGCGGCAGCACGAACACCTTGGCGTACATCTTGAGGAGGGACTTGAGGTCGGCGCTGGCCGGGTCGCGCGCCGTTCCCACCACCAGGACGCGGTCCTCAGCGACCGACTTGAGGAACTTGGGCAGGTCCTTCTTCAGCCGCTTGGGGTCTGCTTCCTTCTCCTCCTTGGGCACCTTCTTGTAGAGCATCTTCTCGGCGCCGCCGATCCAGATCACGGAGGGCTGCATCAGCCTGGCCACCTTGAAGACCATGTGCAGCATCATCTGGAGCCCGCTCTTGCCTGGGTACTTGCCGGCTAGGTGGAGCGGGGAGAGGTCGAAGAGGTTGGCCCCCGTCTCCTGGCAGATAGCGTGGACCAGCATCCTCTTGCCCACGCCGGTGGGCCCCACGAGGAGGATGGTCTTGGCCGCCAGGGCTTTCTCGTTGACGGCCTGCGAGCCCAGCGGTATGACGGCGTGCAGGGCGATGAGCTGTCGCACGTCTGCCGCGGACGGCCTCGGCTCGGCGCCGGGTTGCTGCAGGGGCGTCCCGAGGTAGCAGAAGGAGCCCAGATAATCCCTCAGCTTCACGGCGTCCGCCTGCTTCAGCAGCCCCTGCTCCGCCAGCTCCTGGTACAGAGACTCCACACTCCTGTGCACCGTCAGGTCTTTGTCCTTCTTCTTGTCCTTCTTCCCTTTCTTGTCCTTAGCCTTGCCCTTGCCCTTGGCCTTCCCTCCTCCCTCGACGACCCCCATGGCGCTCTTCAGGTTGCTCAGCTCCTCCCTCATGTGCTCGTCCACCTGTCGCCTGGCCTCTTCCTCCACCTCCTTCCTCTTTTCCTCCTTGACCAGCTCTACATCGTGCCTCTGCGTTGGGCTGTCGGGCCGCTCCCGATTCTGCCAGACTACTGCAAAGGTCTTTTGGGCAGCCTCCAGGCTCAGCAGGAACTTTGACGGCGGCAGTTTTAAGCCCTGCTCCTCGCCGTCGTCTTTCGTGTCCTTCGGGTCTGCTGCGAGCTCCGCCCCAGCCCCCGCCTCCTCCTGCGTGCGCTCGGCGAAGATCAGGGCCGATCCGCCCTCGTCCTCCTCTGGGTAGTCCGGGAGAGCCCCTGTGGCGTCCCGGCACTCCGCGACCCACTGGCGGATCAGGTCCTTGGCCGTCTCCTGCATGTGCCGCAGCTCCCCGTCCCTTATTGCCTGGGTTGCCGCGGCAGCAGCCGCCTGGTACTCCGCCTCGTTCTGCTTGCGCCGCTCCCGCCGGTGTGCCTCGTTGGCGGCTGCCTGGATGACGGCGGCGCTTGGCGGCATAGAGGACGCGTCGCAGTGCCCGGGCGCGGCCATGCCCAGCAGGACCAGCTCCTCGTCCCTCTCCGTCCTGGTCCTCTTCCTCTGCAGGTAGCCCCTCCACATCCTCTGGATGCACAGTGCCGAGGTCTCCCTCGGGCCCTCCTCTACAGCCCTCGACCTCCCCCTCCTCCTCCGCATCGCCTCCTCCTCTGTCTGCACCTTCCTGACGAACTCCGCCCGAGACCGGCCCTGCCGAGCCCTCTCCGCCACCTGCAGGACCCGCACCGCCGCGTTGCGGTTCAGAGGCCGCGCCCCTTCCTGTGGCTCGAGCGCGGCCTCCTGCTCTGCCCCGCCCGACGCCCCGCCCACCAGGCCGAGCGCGGCGCGCAGCATCAACTCTCTCTCCCGAAGCTCGGCGGCTCGCTCGCCCCGGAAGTGGCGAGGCACGGGGATCTCCAAGTCCGCCGGCGTCAGCTTCATGTCCTGCAGGATGTCGTCCATGTAGTGGAACTCGCTGGCGTCGCCTTCCATCATGGCGCCCTTCAGCTCCAGAAGGCGGCCCATCACGCCCTCCAGCATTTCGCAGATCAAACGCCTCTTCTGTGCGTGGATGACCTGGTCCTGGGCTTCCTCCAGCTGCCGGAAGATCCGCATGTACAGAACGTACAAAGTGCTCAGCTGCTGGAGGAAGGCTCTCTTGCTACGCTCGGGTGGCAGTGCTTGCAGACGCTGTTCTTCAGCCAGTAGGTGGTGCAGCTGCACCTGCGCCTTTATCCAAAGTTTATTATAAGTGCTGTGAGACATGGTGGGCAAGCTGTTATTATAGTACAGCCAGCACACTTGCCCGTGAAGGCGCTATTATAAACCTTTTTCACATTTCAAGAGCTGGGGCCAGTGTAGCTAAGACCAGGGTTATGAATTCAGAGCCCACGAAAACTCTTATTTGGAATCCCTTTTTTTTCCTTGTTCCCCCGTCGCCGGCTGTAGTTCCTTTATATGAATGATCTGCCTGTGACGACACCGCACTTCCTGACGTCACAACACTCGACTTTTACAACATTCTTGGGTCTGCGCGGCAGCAGTGCGACTTTTTTTTGGTGAAGTAAGTTTTCGTGTCTATAAGCGCCAGTTTAAAGGATATAGATAGTAAGCTACGTTTGCATGCACGTTAATGTGCTTCTAATGATCTGCCTACGTGAAATACGATCACGGATTCTTCTGTCATTGATTATTTACAAATCTAAATATGTGAACGCCGCCGCCGCCATGTTTATGAATGCTCTAAACGCCGAAACGTTTTGCTTCCACGGACGGCGCTTTTCTAAATCGTGTATTACGTATCGCAGTACTAGCGTAGTGGAATTTCCAATGGCTTACATTTTGCGACGTGTTTTAGTATTGGCTAGGTTGGTAGCGAAGTCAGGTGTAAATGACAAATTCCGTGTGAGACGGTCTACATGCTGAGTAGAGAAAAAACGGCATGTAACTTAAATAATGCATATACGATTCTGATGTTGTTGCTAGCAATGCTAACGACTATGATTATGTGACGAAGATGGTGACGAGTAGCCTGCTATCTTTCTTTTTAGCTTAATGAATATACGAATAGCCTAATGTGTGTGCAACAATGGTACTATACGCCTCGCGCTGGTTAGGTCGGCGGTATAGCCATTGATTTTGTTTGTTAAAAAGCCTATTGATGTATATTTTGTTCGTGATGATAACTATAACTTCTGAGTTAAAACGCAGTATAATTATTTGATACAATAATAGAACGTGAAAACATAAATTGCTTAAATGTAATTTAGGTATCCAGTAAAGGCGCGTAGACATTGACAACGGACAGTGGCAAACAATGACTCATAATCTGAATTTGGCCCTAAAAAAAGTGGACAGCTCCAGTGTCTAGAGATGGGTCTGTGAGTGGTTTCTGGTTCTGTGGTACCTGCAGGAGGTACTGTGCCAGTTTTGAGAAAAATAATCGTTTTTTTATTTATTTATTTTTAACCAGGAATTATTTTTCACAATGTCTCATACCATAATTTGCTGCATAAATATCTCCCATGATGCCTCACACTCCAGTCCTGCTGTGTAAAATGATCTCTCATAATTCCCAACCTTAGAGTAGGCTAATACTGCATCACTTTCTGTTGTGAGAACATACTGTTGTATGATCTGTAGGTATTACAGCACCAGCAGGGGGCAGTAGTGATTCACAGGTGAGACACTAGTGGCTTAGGGTCTCTTGTTATGTAAATCTTGTGATGTTAATGTAATGTCTTGCCCTTCATTCCTACTCCAAGCTCACTTTATACATCAGTGGTCTCCCCCAGAGAACCGCTTTCTGTGGGAGTGTTGCCACTCAATCAACTGCCAAGTTTTAGGAGTTTATTATTACTGGAGTACCATCACTGGACTTTGCTGCAGGATGCTGCTGCAATGACAAGTAAACTTGTGTTGCAGATGCAGTGAGATACACCAATAGCAAAAAAAACCTGGCAAATAAATGTAATGTAACAACCATGAAAAGAGGAGAAAGGAGAAAAAAAAAAACATTTACAACCCCCCCTCCCTCCCCCATACACATACAGTCTCCTCCAGAAGTATTGGAACAGCAAGGCCAATTACTTTGTTTTTGCAATACACTGAATACATTTGGGGTTGAGATAAAAAGATGAACATGAGACAAGAGTTCAGAATTTCAGCTTTTATTTCCTGGTATTTACACCTAGATGTGTTAAACTACTTAGAACATAGCACCTTTGGTATCAGACCATCCAATTTTTAGGTGAGCAAAAGTATTGGAACAGGGAGTATTTAAGTAAATGAAAGCGAATAACACTTAATATTTGGTAGCATATCTCTTGCTTGCAATAACTGCATCAAGCCTGCAACCCATTGACATCACCAAACTGTTTAATTCTTCTTTTGTGATGATTACCCAGGCTTTTACTGCAGCCTCTTTCAGTTGTTGTTTGTTTCGGGGGTTTTTTCCCTTCAATCTCCTCTTCAGGAGGTGAATTCATGCTCAATTGGGTTAAGGTCTGGTGATTGACTTGGCCAGTCTAAAACCTTCCACTTTTTTTTCCCTAATGAAGTCCTTTGTTGTGTTGGCAGTGTGTTTTGGGTCATTGTCTTGCTGCATGATGAAGTTCCTCCCAATTAGTTTGGACACATTTCTCCGTAAGTTGGCAGACAGAATGTTTCTGTAGACTTCTGAATTCATCCTGCTGCTATCATCATGAGTTACATCATCAATAGAGATTAGTGAGCCCACTCCAGAAGCAGCCATGCAAGCCCAAGCCATGACACTTCCTTTACCGTGCTTCACATATGAGCTTATATGTTTTGGATCATGATCAGATCCCTTCTTTCTCCACACTTTGGCCTTTCCATCACTTTGGTAGAGGTTATTCTTGGTCTCATCAGTCCATAAAACTTTGTTCCAGAACTTTTGTGGCTCATCTCTGTACTTCTTTGCAAATTGTAATCTCATCTTCCGATTAATGCTGATGAGTGGTTTGCATCTTGTGGTATAGCCTCTATATTGCTGCTCTCAAAGTCTTCTTCGAACGGTTGATTGAGATACCTTCACCCCTGTCCTGTGGGGATTGTTTGTGATGTCACTGACTGATGTTTTGAGGTTTTTCTTCACAGCTGTCACAATGTTTCTGTCATCAACTGCTGTTGTTTTCCTTGGTCGACCTGTTCGATATCTGTTGCTCAGTACGCCAGCGGTTTCTTTCTTTTTCAGGACATTCCAAGTTGTCGTACAAGCTATCCCCAATGCTTGTGCAATGGCTCTGATCGATTTTCCCTCTTTTCTAAGCTTGCTTTTCTCCCAAAGACAGCTCTCTGGTCTTCATGTTACTTTATCTTTTATAACACAAATGCAGATTTCACGGGCAAAACCCAAGGCTAAAACCAAGAGTAGACATTCAGAACTATTTATTGTTTAACCAATCAATCTAACAGGACACATCGGGGCAACAAGAAACACCTGTCAGTCACATGTTCCAATACTTTTGCTCACCTAAAAATTGGGTTGTCTGATACAAAAGGTGATATGTTCTAAGTTGTTTAACAAATCTAGATAAAAATACCAGGAAATAAAAGCTGAAATTCGGATCTGTCATCTCATGTACATCTTTTGACCTCAAACTCAATTGTCTTCAGTGTATAGCAAAAACAAAGGAATTGACCTTGCTGTTCTAATACTTTTGGAGGGGACTGTATGCAAATGAACACATATACACACGTGTGCGCACACGCACGCACACACACACGCTTGCACACACACGCGCACGCACACATGCACACACACACACACACACACACGTGTCAAATTGCTCTTGGTATCTAGGTATGACAGGCTCTCTCTCTCTCAAATTCAAATGTGCTTTATTTGAGAAGTAAACTTGCGCTGCAAAAACAATGGGACGTACAAAAAGACGAACAGACCCCTACAACCAGAAGAGGGGAAAAAGAGAGAAAAAAAAAACTCTCTCTCAAATTCAAGTTGCTTTATTGGCATGAAATTCAGATGTTCATCTCGCTCTGTCTCTTCCTGTGGACATGCCCATGCAGGCTCCGGTGTATTGTGTGTTATGTTTTTTGGGTTTCTTTTTCCTTAACCCTTGTTGGTCATAATTTGTCATGGTGTTTTTGCCACAGTGTGGAATGGGGGACCTGTGGTTCTTCGAACGTGCAGCTGGCCCATCAGGAACAGTGGGGTGCTCCAGCCGTCCACAGCCACGGGTCACATTTTGGGTGTTTGCGAGGAACCCCTAACTTCCCCTGCGGGGAGGGTTCTCTCATTTATTCGGCCTTTGGATTTCATGTCGCTTTGGAATGTTGTTCGGGGTTTGGCTGTAACAGTAACCAATGAGTTTTTGTATCTGACATTTCAATTGCAAGTGTGTGGTCAGTGAGCCTGTATGCTCTCTCTCTCTCAAATTCGGTTTCAAGTTCAAAATGTTTTATTTGCATGAAAGCCTCTCTCAGGCTTAACATATTTAGATATTCAGACGCACTCGGACATGTCTGGGCAGCTTAATTGAAAGCACAGAGGCTCGGAATGTATTTGTGATTCTTTGCGCGTTAAGAAACCTCACGGAGGCCGTTGAAATGCACTTGTCAGGCCACCCATTGAGAGGAGACCTGTGTGTGAGAGATGCTGTGCTTAGTCAACACAGCTGTGGGCGTGCCCTGGGCAGTGATGACTCACACACTGTCTGCCCCAGTCACACCCACCACTGTCTGAGTAAATCACATGACCCACATGGCAGACTCGGCAGATACTTAGCTCCTGAATTAATTCCATCCGCTCCTATTCCTTCTGACCTATCTGCTTCTTTCCATCCTCTCCTCTTCCTTTTGTCCTCTCTGCTTCATTCCATCCTCTCCCTTCTTTTACCTCTGCTTCTTTCCATCCTCTCCTCTTCCTTTTGTCCTCTCTGCTTCATTCCATCCTCTCCCTTCTTTTACCTCTGCTTCATTCCATCCTCTCCTCTTTCTTCTGTCCTATCTGATTCATTCCATCCTCTCCTCTTAATTTTGTCCTCTCTGCTTCATTCCATCTTCTCTTCTTCCTTCTTTTGTCTCTACTTCATTCCATCCTCTCCTCTTCCTTCTGTCCTCTCTACTTCTTTCCATCCTCTCCTCTTCCTTCTGTCCTCTCTACTTCTTTCCATCCTCCTTCTTTCCATTCCATCCAAGCTGAGTATCTGCTGAATTTAACAAATCTGTGGTCTCACCCTGTCCCAGAATGTGCTTCTGTCTGCAGGGCTAATTACCCTGGGCTTATTGAGCTGCTATCTGAAATGGGGGGTTTATTGAGAAGAGAATTTAGTTCAGTTTTATTTATGTAGTTCTTTCTATAGAGACAGTGTCACAAAGACACTTTAAAGTGGAAATGCAAAAGAAAATTTGGGAGCCCATCCTCCACAGGCCGGCCCGGTGTAATAGTTAAGATAGAATAAATGATAACAGAAATGTAATGAGGGATCTACTCTAGCAGAGCAAATGATAAAATTGGTTATAATTTAGTGAAATAGATATATAGTGAGATGATTAATCTA
Organism: Anguilla anguilla; assembly: GCF_013347855.1. Taxonomy (NCBI): domain Eukaryota; kingdom Metazoa; phylum Chordata; class Actinopteri; order Anguilliformes; family Anguillidae; genus Anguilla; species Anguilla anguilla. Next base: position 1,239,421 of record NC_049208.1, on the reverse strand, counting down.
GACCTACATAGACCTGCTATGTAAAAATTTGTGTAAGTCGCTCTGGATAAGAGCGTCTGCTAAATACCTGTAATGTAATGTACATAGAACCACTGGCAAAACTGCAATTCATGCTAATAGTCACCTGGGCAGACCTCCCCCCCCCCCCCCAACTCCCATGGAAACACCACTGACTAGCCTAGAAAATACTGCAAAACATGTTTATCAACTACTGACTGAAGAGTGAATTTGTGATCCTTAAAGTATGTTCATGAACAAGATCTGTAGTAAGAACTGTAAGAACTGGACCCCCGCCACCCCCGCCCCCCCCCCCAAAGAACAGCCACACACCATGAGTAGATTTGCTCATGACAGAGATTTATTATTGATGCTGAAATGATTCTCACACTCAGTGAGTTTGGACAGACGCCAGAGGGGGTCAGTTAAATGTTGCAGAGAAGCACAAGATTAAAGGCACTGATGTCTGGGAGGGACAAAGTGCAGTCATAGCACTGCTGTAGGAAGGAAGCTCGAAGCTGAAGCACAGCAGCCAATCAGGAGCCAAAAAAAGGATGGGTAGCAGCTCCTGATTGGTCTTTATTTCACATGTATGCTATTGACTGTGACATCTCCTTCAATCCAAATAAAATCGTATTGTTTGTCACCCAGACGGTTGGGGAACTGCAACACATGGCCATTATGTTGATTAATGTAAAATTTGTCATCGCCAAAGAAAATGGTCACCTGGAAGAGAGGAGGAGAGATCATAGGAACAGTTAAAAGGGGGCTGGGGAGAGAAGCAGGAGAGTTAAGTTACCAAAGAAAAAACAGTCCAGTTCACACAGAGCTCACTACAACTGCAGTGAAAAACAACAAAATAAGCCCATGAGTGATCTAAGTATAAATATCTAAATCTATATGATGCAGCTCTTGATCTTCATTTATATTATTTATATTTATATCAGTTTCAGTAAAAAGCAATTTTGCATAATTGGTCTAAAATACTGAGATAGATTGGCGGTCTGTTCTGGGTGTATTCCTGCCTCTCGCCCAATGTACAGTGGGAGAGGCTCCAGCACCCCCCCACAAAATGTATAATTTGAATGATTTAACACTGAATAGGCTAATTTGGCTGGAATATTTCTCATGAAGCTCTTCTATGAGGGTACATTATAAAAAAAGAAAAGTTAATCGCCTGCAAGTCCGTGCTTGTAAACCTGCATTCGTGCAGTCTCAACAAATGAACAGAAGCTGGCCATGAGCATGTTCATTTTGATGATGTTCTGGTCAAACATTATGAGTTAACCATGGCTCACGTTCCACCCTACACCCTACTCGCTGGCCATATTGGGATGGCAGGTATACCATCCCGCCAAGTTACGCCTTGGCGGGGGCATGCCCCATACCTATACAGCACCGAGAGTTTGGCACTTTTCAGGGTTCCCCACAGAAATAACCACAACAGCCACAGACACTCAGCCCTTAAAAACATTAAATTCTGTACATTCTGACCCCATTTCAACAGACAGATTTCATAAACATATACTGATGTCTGGGAGAGACAAAGTGCAGTCATAGCACAGCTGTAGGAAGGAAGCAGGAAACAGAAGCAGATCAGCCAATCGGGAGCCGGAAAGAGGATGGCTTGCACCTCCTGATTCTAATTCACACATATGCTCCTGATTGTGACTTCTCCATCAATGGAAATGGTATCATATTGTTGGTCAGCCAGATGGTTGGGGAACTGCAGCAAATGGCCATTATGTAGATTAATGTAAAATCTGTCATCGGCGAAGGTAATGGTCATCTGGAAGAGAGAAGGAGAGATCATAGGAAAGGAGAGAAGGCGAGTTAAGTTACCAAGAAAGAAAGTTAACACAATCCAGTTCACATAGATCACACTGTGACTACACTGAGAAACAATGAAGTAACAAGCCTACAAAGAATAAACATCAAAATCTATTTGATGCAGGACTTAATCTTGATGTATATTAGTTATAGTTATATTTATATCAGTTTCTGTAAAAACTAACTTTGCATAATTGGACACAAACGTTATAGTTAATTTCCTTGAACAGTTGCAGCAGGGTCAACACCAGGGTATCTCAGATGGACGGGTATTTCAGGTTTGTGGGGCCTATTCACTTGACTTTGCAAATGTTATTTACATCACATGGACAACTCTGTACACATTAATATTGTTCAGCCTGCCAACCAGGGGTGGGGGAATTTGCTATTGCAATCTGTGTTTGGGGGGGTACAAGTGCCTATTTGGGGGAAAATTGCCCCTCAGTGCCCCCTATGACGCTGAAACCAAATTGCAGGCTGATCCGTTGAACACAGGTACAGAGGACTGGACAAATTCTCCTTTCAGCACGTCCAAATCAGTGTCTCCCTGTCCGAGGCCTCACCTCAAACTCTTGCCCCCACTGGAAAGGGAAGTTGTTCGACCTCACTGAATTTTGCCATATCTCATCCTTCCTGCAGCTCAGGACGATGACTCGATGTTCATCTTGATAGTCGAAGCGTGCGTCGCAATGCAGCGCAATGTTGTCTTTTGAGTCGTATACATTGATATTGAAACTGGGAGAGGAAGAGAGACACACTAGGGATGGATGATGGATGATCAAGGATGAAGATGGCAAGTGATTTAACAAAAGCATTAACAGTTGGCACCAATGACTCACCGAACGATATTGGGTTTGGGGACTCCTTTGACCTTCAGTTCCATTCCTGGCTTGAAGTCCACAATTTTAAACTTCAACTCCTGTTCAAACAGAAAAAAAGGAAAATTTATGGTGAAAAATAGTTTGTTTTCTTGTGATTACGTACTGTGAAGACATGCAAATTTATCTGGATTCCGTACATTGACTCTTTCACGTATCTTAGGCAGTAGACATTAGAAAGTCAACAATATCACAGTTCAATCAGCAGGGAGGCAGAACTGTGTAAGGAATCTCCTGCATGTTAGACAGAGCTGGGGCTAGCAACACCCTGAGACACAGGGACTCTGTTATGCGACTGATTAACTATCAAACAATTAGCTGAATAACCTCTCTTCTAACTGTATCTGTTGTGTAAATATTTTTTCACTCTATTTCACATTAATATTATTTCAATGATAAGATTTGACTTGGATTTACTGAAACCAAACTAATTAATCATCTGTTGCAGCATTTGCAGTGTCTATTTTTCAGCTTTTAGAAAAATCCAAAATCCTACACACTTACGCTCATCTTGGCGGTTCAGTTGCTGATTCTTCACTGGTGTGCAGCTCTGAATTCAATGCAGTGTGTGAAATGTAAGGCGAGGTTTGCGTATTTATATGCTTCTGGGACAATTGGGGGTGGGGGGGCGTTCCTGGAATCTGAAAGCAAAACTATAAGTGAATTTTATTCAGTTTCACTTTCATTTGCGGCGTTCTCTCTCTCTCTCTCTCAAATTCAAAATGCTTTATTGGCATGAAATACACTTGTACTTATTGCCAAAGCGTACACATAGAAACAGGAACAGGAAACATGAAATACGAACAACATTGTGGAAACGACAACAATGCAATCAACAGTGTGGCAATGACCACAACGAGTAGGCTATACAATAATAACAATAATAAAATCATAACAATAATAATAATAATAATAATAATGTAAAAAAATAAATTTTTTAAAAAAAAGATAGAAATTAATAAATAATTAAAATAAATATATTTGTGGTGGTCAACCAGTGTCCCTCAGATTATGGCAGGCCGAGATGTACTTTGCTGCTAGTGGAGCCGTTGGCCTTTCTCCTAGCAGGATTTGCATTTTTTCCTCATTTGTTTGGGAAAGTAAGTCTTTTATAATTAGAGAAAATTTGTTGAAATAATGTGTCCTCATTTCTGAATATTTTTCACAATGTAGGAGAAAGTGCATCTCTGTTTCCACCTCTCCTGTCTTACAGTGACCACATATACGTTGTTCTTTTGGTAACCATTAGTTTTTGTATCTGCCTATTTCAATTGCAAGCGTGTGGTCATTGAGCCTGTACTTGGTCAGGATCCGTCTCTGCTTTTCTATCTCTGACAGAGAAGAGATACTCTGCCTGTGCGTATTTTCTATTTAGGGCCCGATAACAATTCAGTTTATTTTGGGATTGTGTTTCTTTGTTCCAGTGGTCCAGATAGGAGTTTTTAATGTGTTTTATAATTTGGTTGACTCTAATGGGCTGTTGTGAAGCAGTGCTGGTCTGAAGCTGGTTTGCATTAGTATGTGTTAATGTTAGTCTAGAGAGGTTCAGAACCAGCTGACTGAGGGGATACTTTCCTGGGCTGAGCTCTTGGGTTTGGAGTGCCAAGAATTGTAAGGAGTCTGTTGGACTCATTTTTAGATGTTCAATAAAGTTTAATGCCCTTTTTTGAATTTGAATGAGAGTCGGAAATCTGCCTAATTCAGCCCTGCATGCATTGTTAGGGGCATTTCTATGTACTTTTAGTATGTTTTTACAGAATTCTGCATGCAGGGTTTCAGCTGGATGTTTCTCCCACTTGGTGTAGTCTTGCTGACTGAGTGGACCCCATATTTCACTTCCATACAGCATGATAGGCTGGATGACACAGTCAAAGATTTTTAACCAGATTCTAATGGGAATATTTATTGTATGGAATCTCCTTTTAATCGCATAAAAAGCCCTGCGGGTTTTTTCTTTTAATGCATTCACTGCTAGGCCAAAGCTCCCTGACGCACTGATTTTTAGTCCTAGGTAATCGTAGCTTAGTGTGTGTTCTAGGACGGTGTTTCCTAGAGTAAAGAGGTATCTGTTTTCCTGAGATCTGGGCTTTTTTTGGAAGATCATAATCTTTGTCTTTTTCAAATTTACTCTCTCTCTCTCTCTCTCTCTCCGTCCTCAAATAACATCCAGCTGAATCAATGAAAAATGTGTGAAATGTAATCGGCATTAAAGAGCCACTATATATAACACCACTAACTAGCATAGAATATATTGTAAAACATGTTCATCAAGTTGACTGGAGGGTGAATTTGTGATCCTTAAAGTATGTTCATACACAAGATCTGTAGTAAGAACTGGACCCCCCTTCCCCAGAGAACAGTGTCACATGCCGTGACTACCCTGGAAGGGACAGAAGGGCTGGACACGGGGAGATGCGGAAATTCCTGATTTAACTTCCTTGTTGTTTAGGGATAAGCCAGGGGTAGCAGATTCTGTGTGTGTGACTGCGTGTGTGTGTATATGCATGTGTGTGTGTGTGTGTGCACTGAGTCTCTCTCTCTCTCTCTCTCTCTCTCTCTCTCTCTCTCTCTCTCTCTCTCTCTCTCTCTCTCTCTCTCTCTCTCTCTCTCTCTCTCTCTCTCTCTCTCTCTCTCTCTCTCTCAATCTCTCTCTCTCTCTCTCTCTCTCTCTCTCTCTCTCTCTTCCCCTCTTCTCCCCCCACCCCCCCCCCCCCCAAAGCTACCCCTCCAAAGGGCCTACTGGACCAGACGGGTAATTCCCTCCCCAGGTTGGTGCGATTGGAGGAAACTGGAGAACTGTGCCCGTCCAAAAGCAGTTTACAGTTCATATGTGTGCAAGCAGACGAGCAGCTACGGCTTAATTATAACAGAGTCTGTACAGCTCCCAGGTGCAAAATAGACCAGTTGTCATTTTCTGCAAATAAATGCTCTAAATGAGCATTTATTTGGAATTTGGGAGAAATGCTGTCAGTAGTTTATAGAATAAAACAAAACAAATAACAAATAACTTGAATTTTAAATCTGGTTTTCAAAAAATAAATATTTATTTTAAAAAATTATCTTATGTCTTATATCTGTTTCAGAAACAAATACTGCATAACAGGATGCAGAAGGCCAAATGGTCATTTCCTTAAATGAATACACATCAGAGGAAACGGGGGGGGGGGGGGGGGAGTGGCAGTTAAATATAACCTTATTTTGGAGAACAGTGAATGTAACAAATTATGATTTGTCAAGCTGAAGGTAAACACGAAAGTGCTGAATATTGTATAAATGCTCAGACGGAAAGTCCCTCTGTGATGTTATTTGAGTGTTATAAATGCTCAAAGCGACTTCCATCTGTGGGATTCTGAACATTAATATTTTTGTGTGAACTCCCCTTCTGCAGAATAAAGAATATTGAGTTTTCCAGTGCTTTGCACTTTTTCCTTGAAATCTAACAGCATTACCACACAACAACCTGTTCAAATATTAACTTCAATATTTTTTTGTAGACAGTTCCTTATTTTTTTCTGAGGAATTATTACCTCACAGATTTGTCATTGTTCTCTAACTCAGAAATTCCACAACCTGCAAACATGCTGGAGACCTGACTGAAAAATGAAAGGGCAGAGAGGCTCTCTTGTGTGGGTGGGGATGGCAGATTTAACCTGTGCGCACTGATTAACTCACTACGCACAGGTGCAGCCACCCCTGTTCCTGGGCCCAATTAGCCTGGCCAATTATCTAATTCATAACCAATTATCTAACTAGCCAGGTCTAATTAGCTTGACCCAGGGCAGGTGTGGCTGCTTAAACCAGCCATCCCCACACCACACTAAACATTAAACTTTTCATGTGACTAACCATCCCTATACACTCAGCAAAAAAGTGCAGTGGAGTTTTATTCTTTCAGGATCAAATGTACCCTGATTCATGAACGCAGATCCCGAGTCAGACAGGGGACACACAAAGCCCCCAACTATGGGAAAACATCACATGGTCCCCCTCAATATTATCATGTTGCATTGGGTGGTACTATTAGTATCCCCCCCCCCAAAGAATCCGAAAGTTAATTTCCTGTGTGTTTGACCCACCCCAATGTTTAAATGAGATCTACATCCTTACCCTGAAAGTACAAAAATATTCTATTTGGCTACTGATAAGTACATTTTACGAATTCATTCAGTATTGCTAGCAAGGGGTAGCATTGTATGTACCTATAAAGTTCCACTCCAGTGACAAGCATGCGCACATCTCTTTGCACTTCTTGTTCCTTTTTTTCTGAGAGTGTACCATAAATTACATTACAGGCATTTAGCAGACGCTCTTATCCAGAGCGACTTACACAACTTTTTTACATAGCACTTTACATTGTATCCATTTATACAGCTGGATATATACTGAAGCAATGCAGGTTAAGTACCTTGCTCAAGGGTACAACGGCAGTGTCTTACCCGGGAATCGAACCTGCGACCTTTCGGTTACAAGCGCAGTTCCTTACCCACTGTGCCACACTCCGTCCTAAATACATGCAGTATTACGGATCAACAAGAAATAAAGTATTTTCTCAATTTTTACTACAGCTGCCCTCAGATGTCGTCCTTCTCTAAGAATGTGGAGTACCTTTCAGGACTGTGGATGAAGGTTTGACGGGGGAAATGAGCGTGGGAGACTCCCTCTGGTCAAGCTCGAATGTTGCATGAACACAGGCAGAAATAAGTTCATACAATATCACAGAGAGGGCTGAACCCTCAGCCACATTTATGATGTTGTGGTCAAACATTATGAAAGGGTATCCATGGTTTACCTTCCAGACTACTTTTTTTTTGGTAGGAATTTGAATAAGACACTAGAGGAAGTAATGTTTTGAAAATCCTTGTGTGACATGAAATGGTTGCCATTGCCAATCCTCAGATCTGAACCCAAGAGTGCATTTTACATTCCATCACACTACAATCACTTAGCAGACATGCTTATCCAGTGGGATGTACAACAGTGGAGAACATCAGTTTAACTCTCAGGAACACAAAAATGCGATACCACCAAAAAGGCACATTTATAATCAATAAGTGTAATAAAAAATATATATATTTGTATTGTAACTGAACAAAGTGCGACTTGATTACACAGTTAAAGCTATAGCATTACTCAAAAGAAAGAAAAGAAAATAAATAACGAGAGAGAAAAAGGTTATCTAAAGGGGGTCAGGGGAGCTATGGTGCAGTCTGAAGAGGTCTGAACTGCCATGATGTTCTCAGAGAGGAACAGTCTGGTGTCCAGTGCCACTCTGAGAATCCTGGCAGATGAAGAGGGTGACACTGTGGAGCCATCCAGGGTGAAGGACAGGTCCAGCAGGGTGATGGACAGGTTCAGCAGGGTGAAGGACAATTCCAGCAGGGTGAAGGACAGGTCCAGCAGGGTGAAGAACAGGTCCAGCAGGAGCGGGAGGACTTAGCATTTATAGGAGATTCTTGAACAGAGTCTCTCATGGAAGAATGGTGCTGTATCCCTCCTGAAGAACAGCAGATACAGGTAGACTCTGTATGAATACCTCTGTATTTACGTGTACACCTTTTTGGCCTCTTTGGCCACTGCTTTTAACTACAGAATGGGAGCCTGGTTAAAAACACAGCCAGAATAATGATAGCGATGATTCCATAAAATGATTGAAATAAAAAATGAGGCAGCTCTTCATTAGGACTGTTTTCTTCATCTGACAGGACAACCAGGCTTCCTTTAACCACTTCTGAAACCACTTGCTATCTTAAGCAGTGACTGCGGTGCAAGATGAAGTCTACGACAAGGTGAATACTTTGCTTTTTTACTAAAATAATGCATTGTAAAACAGGCTTCTCTGAAATGAATCTCACCTGGATGAAGGACAAAGTTCATTAGAGGCAAAATGAATGAAGTTCCACTGACACAGATCTCATTGTTGGAGGGTGAATATTGATGGATTCCTTGCTGACCATTAACATTTCAGTTGGCAGCGTTATTTTATATTTCTCAGTAATTACTGTGTAATTATTCAGTAATTAACTCATCACATGTAAGCAAAGACAAAATCCAGCATATGCAACATGACTGTGATAGAGCCATAGTGGCAAAGCTGCCAGTCATGATTTCCAACAGTTCCCTGGACTGAGCCCCCAGCCCCCCAACCCCCAACCCCCCCAGCCCCCAAGCCCCCCAGCCCAGGCCCAACCCCCCAGTCCCCAGCCCCCAAGCCCCCCAGCCCCCCAGTCCCCAGCCCCCCAGTTTGATCAGCTGTCATTCCCATCCTGGCCCTCTGGGACCAGACCATAATTCTTTGTGGGTCAGTATCAGGGAACGTGCATGCAGCTGATACTCAGCAGGCCAGCCTCCAGCCCCCCAGCCCCCCCAGCCCCCCAGTCCCCAGCCCACCAGCCCCCAACCCCCCAGCCCCCAGTCCCCCAGTTTGATCAGCTGTCATTCCCATCCTGGCCCTCTGGGTCCAGTCCATCGTTCTTTGTGGGTCAGTAGCAGTGTATGCAGTTGCTACTCGGCAGGTCACTTTATTTCAGCCCCAGAGCAGTCGTCGTTTTCTACATGACTCTTCATCACATCATATAAACCAAATCATTCTTTTTCTGTGCATGTCCGTGTGGCCACTGGTTACTGAATTGCAGCTGTGAGCTGCACGTTCGGTGAGCTGCACGTTCAGTGATTACAATGCAGTGTGTAAAATGTAAGGCGTGATTCCTGTATGTATACGCTTCTGGGGCGATTGGGGGGGGGGGGGGGGGTTTAGAAATCTGAGTCAAAATAGCAACGAAGACAAAATGAAATTAATTTATACAGTTTCGCTTTCAGCTGCGGCGTACTCTGGCTCTCTCTCTCTCTCTCTCTCTCTCTCTCTGTCCTCAGATAACATCCAGCTGAGTTAATCTGCTCAGGGAATGTTTGGGGAAAGTCCGGGGAATGTTAGGGGAATACCCAGGGAAAAAGTGCAGTCATAGCACAGCTGTAGGAAGGAAGCAGGAAACAGAAACAGAGCAGCAAATCAGGAGCCAGAAAGGAGTTGGCTCGCACCTCCTGATTGGTCTTTATTTCATAAATAGGCCATTGATTGTGACATCTCCATGGAACCTTATGGAATCATATTGTTTGCCAGCCAGACGGCTGGGGAACTCCAACACATTGCCATTGTGTAGATTAATGTAAAAACTGTTATCAGCGAAGGTAATGGTCATCTGGAAGAGAGAAGGAGAGATCATAGGAACAGTTAAAATGAGGCTGGGGAGAGAGGAGAGTTAAGTTACCAAAGAAGAAACAGTCCAGGTCACACAGAACTCACTACAGCTGCAGTGAAAAACAATTAAATAAGCCCATGAGTGATCTAAGTATAAATATCTACATTTATATGATGCAGCTGAATTGAAGCTGAATAAGACTTGAATGATTTAACACTGAATAATTTGGCTGGAATATTTCTCATGAAGCTCTGCTATGTGGGTACATTATTTCTGCCCTCCCCCCTTCAAGGGTCTATATCTCTAACATGCAGGGTTGTGAGGGGCAGTTTTCCTGAGAATGGAGGCTAAAGATTTCTGGGTGAAGTGTCTCTTTTTAACGTGTTACAGAAGTGCTTTTGCTTTAGCAGTTGCAGCAGGCTCAGCACCAGGGTATTTCAGACGGGTGGGTAAAAGTGCAGCGCAATGTTTTCTCTGGAGTGGCCCACATTGATCGAGAAACTGGGAGAGTAAGAGAGACACACAAGGGATGGATAATGGATGATCATGGATGAAGACGGCGAGAGATTTAGCGAGTGTTAACAGTCCTAATAGAGACAGAGGCACCAGTGACTCACCGAGCGCCATTGGGTTTGGGGATTCCTGTGACCTTCAGTTCCATTCCTGGCTTGAAGGGTGCAATTTTCAGCTCCACATCCTGTTTAAAACAGGAAAATGTTCACTTCACTGGTGTGTGGCTCTGAATTCAATGCAGTGTGTAAAATGTAAGGCGTGATTCCTTTATTTATACACTTCTGAGACAATTGGGTGGGTTTCCAGGAATCTGAGTAAAAACAGCAACAAAAACAAAATAAAATTAACTCATACAGTTTCGCTTTCAGCTGCGGCGAACTCGGGCTCTCTCTCTCTCTCTCTCTCTCTCTCTATCGCTCTCTCTCTCTCTGTGTTGCAGGGGAGTGGCGTGGTCCTCTAATTGTCCTGAATTCCCCCCTCCAAAAGCCAAATCAGAGAGTTTTACAGTTCATATGTGTGCAAGAGCAGCTACGGCTTAATTAGAACAGAGTCTGTACAGCCCCCAGGTCCAAAATAGACCAGTTGTCATTTTCTGCAAATAAATGCTCTAAATGACAATATTTTTATTTGGAATTTGGGAGAAATGTTGTCAGTAGTTTATAGAATAAAACAAAAATGTTAATTTTACTGAAATACATACCTATAAATAGTAAAACCAGAGAAACTAATCATTTTGCAGTGGTCTCTTAATTTTTTCCAGAGCTGTATATTGTAACTAAATAAAGTGCGACAGAAAAACTACGATTACACAGCTAAAACTGTAGCATTACTCAAAAGAAAAAAAAAAAAATTATAACAAGAGAAAAAAGGTTATTTAAAGGGGGTCAGGGGAGCTATGGTGCAGTCTGAAGAGGTCTGAACTGCCATGATGCTCTCAGAGAGGGACAGTCTGAGATTCCTGACCGATGAAGAGGGTGACACTGTGGAGCCATCCAGGGTGAAGGACAGGTCCAGCAGAGGTGGGGGAGGGGGGGGGGGGTGTCTTAGCATTTATAAACTCCTCAGAAAAAGTTTTGAAATTTGTGTTTGGTGGATCATATCTCTGTTGTTACTGTATTATTAGCATTGTATCTTATATCATTGGAAAGCCTGTTCATTACCCTTTACAATGATGTCCCATCTGTAAGGATCATGCATTTGTAGGATAAGCAGCACAGCTGATTATGTGGGTGGGGTCCCAAGTGAAATGTGGCAAATTTCCCTGCCAATGTCAAACAGTGTATTCTCCTGTTGGTATTGACTCTATTGTTTTGAGTTGTTTGGGGGATTGGATGATTGAACTCTCTATCAGTAATAAGGAACAAACAAGACATATTGGTAATTTTACGCTTTATTCATTGAACAAACAGTCAGGAGCCTCAGTAGCGGGTGGAAGAACCATACACAAACCACAACAGCCTGGCACCTCCTCCTCATGCTGGCCACCAGCCTGGTCACGCGTTGCTGTGGGATGGCATTCCATTCCTCAACCAGGATTCTTCGCAGGTCAGCCAACGTGGTTGAATGGAATGGCCTGCCCACAGCTCAGACCTCAACACAATTGAACACTTGTGGGATCAGCTCGGGCGTGCTATACGTGCTAGAGTGACCAATGCAACCACGTTGGCTGACCTGCGACGAATCCTGCAGATTAGGAGATTCTTGAACAGTGTCTGATTTGACTCTTGTGGGAGAATGTTACCACATCCCTCCTGAAGAACAGCAGATACAGGTAGACTTCACGCCATAGCAGATATACGCTGTTCTCATGTCCATGATGGTCCACCACCCTCGTAATTTAACTGTGCATTGATGCTTCCAGCTTTTTGGTCAGTACTTTTAGCTACAGCATGGGAGCCTGGTCAAAAAACAAAGCCAGATTAATAAAAATTGAGACGGTTTTCTTCATCAAACAAAAAGTGTCACAACAAAAGCCCAGAACCCAGGTTGTAAACCCAGAGGTGAGCAGCACTGAGTAATGATGAGTCAAGGCTGACATCTAGTGGTGCTTTTAGTGAAATGCAGCAGAGCAAAGAGCAGTGGCGGTGATGTCTACAACCACACAGCAACGGACCCAGAGCCGTAGACAGAAAGAGTTGCTATTGACGGCTCTGAACGGACCAATCTCGGCAAAGAGCCCATCTGTCTTCTCATTGGCCCTCTGTCACTCCCTGTCTTCTCATTGGCCCTAATGTCTGTGTGCTTCATAAATTATGCATTTTAAACACATACATGTGCAAATTACAAACATAATTCATAGTAATATTCATTTATAAATGAATATACAGTACTGTGCAAAAGTCTTAGGCACCTGTGAAAAAAATGCTGTACAGCTAAGATGCTTTCAAAAATAATGAACTGAAAGGTTATAAATATCGAAAAAACTATATCAAGAGCAGTAAATAGTTCAAAACTAAATAAACTCAATGTTTGGTGTGACGACCCTTCGCCTTTAAAACTACATCAATTCTCTTAGGTACACTGTCTGGCAGTTTTATAAGAAAATCGGCTGGTAGGTTGTTCCAAGCATTTTCGGAGATCTTGCCACAGTTCTTCTGCAGATGTTGTCTGTTTCGCTGGCTTCTGGCTCTCCAGGTAATCCCAGAGATCCTTGATCAAGTTTTTATCTGAAAAGTAGTCTATTACTTAAAATATTACTTTAACAAAATACAAACATGTATCTGTATAATTTCATTTTTTTGAAAATTCATGTTTGGAAATCTCAAATTTGCTCTTTTCTACTGACACACTAATGCAGAAAACAAAAAATAAACATCTAAGACCAAATATATGCTATATATTGTATTTAAAAATCTAGGGTGCTTAAGACTTTTCCACAGTACTGTACTTTCCAGAGAGTATGTGTGATAAACCCAGAATGACTTCAGTTGGGTGGCTCAGATACAGAAAGCATTCACTCCAAGGGCAAGATACCCCACTCTGAGTCTGATGAGAGAACAGGATTCATTTAATTATTTCACGCAACCACCTGCTTTCTTAAGCTGTTACTAAGGCACAAGATGGTGGACATCTACTTTTTTCTTAAATAAAAAGTAGAAACATAAATAAGACACAATGGTTTCCCAGCCAATACCTAATCCTCCCGTGGTGGGAAGTATGAAAACTTTGCTGCTGATTGGATAAAAAAAAAGTATGTGAACTCTCTTTAACTTAGGCTTCCTGTCATAGCATTTCTTTCCTTTGGTTCTTTTTGTGAAACAATTAAAAAATGTCTTTAAAAATATTTTATACAGAATGATGAAACATAATTAATATAACATTTATAAACAATGTTTGGCATATTTATTCTTATCGTTATCACATCATTCTTGATTAAATCAACTTTGTTGTCAAAAAATACCACTTTTAATTTGAAATGCTGCAATAGCTTTTTACGAATGAACAGAGTTTTCTCCAGATTTCCTTACTGAAGGCAGGTCAGGACTGTGAAATGAACATGAGAAGGACAAGACGGTTTTGTGATTGCTTCAGTTTATTAAGCAGCAGAACAAAAAAAGATGAAAGGTTTACAGATATTTGAACACCATCCACCAAATACCAATCATGTCTGCTGTGATATAAAGTGGAAGTCTTTCAGTCACTGAAAGATCTTCAGCTTTTGCACAGTGTGGTACAGCATGGTAACACTGGCTGTGTCTTTGAGGCTAATCCACTGAAATTTGACCGGCATTTGAGAGCCTGCATTTCCCTGCATCACTGAAGACAACAGAGTGGTCCGAGTCAATATAGGCGCTGTCTGTCATCTGCACAGAGTCCTCATAATACACAATGACATACATTGGCTGATTTGAGGAACAGCTGACGTAACTTTTGGGAGGGATCTGCACAAATTTGACATGAGCGTCGTCTTTGAACATCAAGCCCCCGGAGGAGTGTTTCATAGTCAAGGCAGCGACTCCGATCGGGTCTTTGCTGTAGTAGACGCGCAGGGGCCTTGCCGTCTCATTGGACACATGCATGTTCCCCATCTCTGCTGCTGAGAGAGAGAGAGAGAGAGAGAGAGAGAGAGATAACTACAAACACATATACACATACACTAACATGCAATACATATTTGCACATATACACACACACAAATACATACACATGAATAAATATAGAAAGGGAATGGATGTCTGTGTGTGTGTGAGAGACAGGGAGATAGTGAGACATATTTCAATTACAGTACAGTATATTTCCCACTGCTGGCTCTGCCCCTGTCTGGCTATCCTAACCGGTGCTGAAATGTCTTCATTGAGCTCACCTGAAGAGATGGGACTGTTTCACATGTTGCTAGGCTCAGTTGTGTAATTTTTCACCTTTATTTTCCTCTTTGCTTTTCCAATTTGTTTATCCCTGGTTTCAAAATAAAAGCCAAGTTTATTCCCTTAGGTAATTCCTGTATGGTGCTGCTCTTATTGCACCTGTCTCGGTTTCCTCTACTGACTGTCCTCTTTCAGGGATTCAATATGCAAACATATACTGTGTAGAAAGCTATAACACACTAAATGTGTCAAATTGATATTTTCATATTTGTTAAATCTATATTTCTTAAGTCGCATCATTTATTAAAACTTTGAGACTTACCATGTTGTTTCACATACACAGTTGTTGAATTCACACTTCATGTACACAAAATTCATGGCAAAGAAAGCAATATTTTTCTACCACTCGGTGAAAACTTTAATTAAAAGGACACGCTGTAAGACAGGCTTGTCTGCACTTGATCTCACCTGCTCAGGTAGGTGGCTGGGTGTGGTCACAGGTGGAGGTCTCAGGCTGGTGTAGAGCTGAAGATCAAAGGTGTTCTGGATGCCCTTCTCTCTGCACCTGGCCTTATATTCTTTCTGGAGATAAAGGTGTGGCCAGTAATGGCTCATCTGTTTGGGAAGTCACAATTTCCAAGAATACTTCACTTATAAATAAATTAGAAATCACGCCAGTTATGGTCTCACTGGAAATGTAAGGCATGATGAAATATTTGTGGTATTATTGCATTGTAAGATACGCTTAACCCATGCCATGCACTCATTTGGGATTGTATGTGAAATGCAAATGGTGCTTTTGTGGTAAAAATAGTAAAGCATTCATTTTATATATTTTTTTACAATTTAACTAGTTAAGCCATTAATGCTTTGTATTAATAAATTAGATTCAGATGAATGAAATTATCTAACTTTGACGTGTGCAGAAAACACACTACATACACTGCTTGGCCAAAAAAAAAAGTCGCCGTTTGGATTTTTTGGGACAGTGCCCACTATACAAGCCTCTGGAGGTAGTGTTTATGATCTGGGGTTGACTGTGCGACTTTTTTTTTTTCAGTGTACAGCCATTATTGATACCCACTTATTCCTGGTCAGGGTTGTGGCAGGTGCTGGAGCCTATCCCAGCATGCATTGGACCACCCAGGACAGGGCTGCCCAATCCTGTTCCTGGAGATCTACCATCCTGTAGATTTTCATTTCCACCCTCATTTGGCACACCAGAGTCTGCTGTTAGCAACTTAAGGAGGTGTGCTTTGTTAGGGCTGGCGTCCAGATCACCTAATACAACTTTCTCATTTTTACATTGTATCCACTTTGGGTGGAGGTGCAGAGCACTATTTTACTTACGCTGCAGGCCAATGGTATTAGGCTACGTATGGTTTCAAAAAGCTTAAGGTAGATAGAATTTCAGTCAATTTAACTAACCCTCCAAATCCCTCCCATTACTAATTTGAAAAATGATTGGATAGACTTCCAATAATTTGTTTAATTGCAATTAAAGCCAAAGTAGGAATTTTTAGGAAAGCCATGTGTAGGATTATTTTCAAGTAAAACTGATCTTTTTGTGTTATTGTAGGTATACATATATATTAAATTAATTCTTCTCTACCTATGGTTTAAAAAACAAAAAACAACAAGTGGCCTAATACTTTTAGCCCGTATTGTCTGGTTTCTCAATTCTCAATAATGACAGTATTTTTTATTATCGCATTGAGTTGCTAGACAAATATAATATTTATGTGTATGGAAAAGGGAGTATGACATAGTAATTAGGGTTATACCTAATGGTCCGTTAACGCTGCTAAGACACAACTGTAGTGACAATTGCAGAAGAATCCCATGTGGTGGACATTTCTGGGACTGCCCTCTCTTGGTTCACTTCCTATCTTGCAGATAGGTCCTACCAGGTCACCTGGATGGGGTATGTCTCTGCACCTCATCCCTTTGTTACAGGAGTCTATTACATTACATTTATTTTGCAGACAATTTTATCTAAAGCGACGTATAATAAGTGCAAAATGAAGGTCATTAGAACAACTACAAGACACAGGTCCGATAAGGTACAATACTCATTATGTAACAGTTATTCATAGCCATGAACTCATTAAGTCCAGTCCATTCAAAACTAAAATTTAAGATTTAATTAATATATTTATTTTTAAAATCACAAACCGGGGGTTAAAATTAAATGTTTAATGCTTAAATCTCAGGTTCTAAATTAAATATTTAGCTTTTTATTAAAACCAAGATTGACATTTAACTTATTATTAATTTTACCAAAAATGTTTGATAAAATATTTATATCTTAAATCTTCCGTTCCAGATTAATATTTCTACTTTACATGCACTGGATATGGTTTACCATACTGCTTTGCACTTCATGTCAGGTGCTAAATCCTTATTCCATAATCGTCTCTCATATGATTGATCTTGGTTGTACCTACATCTGCGCCGATTAATTCATTGGTATGTATTCATTGATAAAACAATTTAAAAAAACTTCCTTCTGACCTCAGCTGTCTCTGAATTAGAACTCACATAATTATCAGCTCTACTCTAAGGATGTGCTACTCTTTAAAGTCTCATGTCCCTCTACTCAATTCCGAAAACTGGGCTTCAGATATTTTGCATTTTATAGTTGGAACAATCTGTAAAATAAATCTGAAAATTGACAGATAAATTTCATTTCTTGATTTTAAACGTGTAATTCATGTATGATCCTGCTGTCCACCTCTGCTTTGTTTTTTAGTTCTGTTATACTATTGTTTCGTTTCCCATTTGATGCTTGTAACTTCTTCGTCATCTGTGTTGTTCGGTAACTTTGTGTTTCATCTGGGTGTTCCTGGTTCCCTGAAGGTTGATTTAAATAAAATAGATCTTAGATTGAACATTTAACTTCATTTAAAAAAAAATCCCAAGTCTTGGTGAACAATGTAAATATTTGCCCAAAAATAAATATTTGTTTATGTTAATTTTCTGTTCCAAATATTTAGCTTATGTCTTAAATCTTAGATCTTATAGAAACAAAGTTTTAACATTTAATCTAAATCTAAAAAATGTAATCACACAAATCTTGGTAAAAAATATAGATATTTAACCAAACATAAATATAAAGACTTCCTCTCTCTCTCTAAAGCAGTCAATCTAACCTTATTAACCTTATCAGGAAGAACAGTGAACGTGACAAATTATGATTTGTCAAGCTGAAGGTAAAAACACAGTTGCTGAATATTGTATAAATGCTCAGAGGGAAAGTCCCTGTTCAAAGTTCCTTTGTGAAACTTTGAACATAGATCTTTTTGTGTGAACTTGCCTTCTGCAGAATAAAGAATACTGATTGTTTCCTGTTCCTGCCTACTAATTCAGGCATACTCTAACAGTATTACAACACAACAACCTGTTCAAATATTAACTTAAATCTTTTTGTAGCCAATTTAATTATTGTTTTTATGAGGAATTATTACCTCACATGTTTGTCTTTGTTTTCTAACTCAGAAATGCCACAAACTGCAAACATGCTGGAGACCTGACTGAAAAATGACAGGCCAGTTCCTGGCCACACGCTCACCCAGACCAGCAGCCAACAAAGGGCCCCATGGACTCCCTGGAGCTGGGACTCCAGGGCAACACCAAACCTACCCCCAGGAAAGACCTCACTGGGCAGTCAGGTGGGGAGACCAGAGGGGTGGAGAAAATCAGGTGAGCAGCTGCCTAAATTACCTGCATACTGCATTGCTGACAATAAGTAAGCAATTTACTTGACAAACCTAAACATTAAACTTTTCATGTGTCTAACCATCCCTATACATCCCTATAATGTAATACACTCAGCAATAAAAGTGCAGTGGAGTTTTATTCTTTCAGGATCATATGTACCCTAATTCATGAACGTAGATCCCGAGTCAGACAGGGGACACACAAACCCCCCAACTTTGGGAAAACATCACATGGTCCCCCTCAATATTATCATGTTACACTGGGTGGTACTATTAGTACCCCCCCCTCCCCCCCAAAAAAAATCCGAAAGTTAATTTCCTGTGTGTTTGACCCACCCCAATGTTTAAATGAGATCTACAGTCCCCTCCAAAAGTATTGGAACAGCAAGGCCAGTTCCTTTGTTTTTGCAATACACTGAATACATTTGGGGTTGAGATAAAAAGATGAACATGAGACAAGAGTTCAGAATTTCAGCTTTTATTTCCTGGTATTTACACCTTACACCTAGTTAAACTACTTAGAACATAGCACCATTGGTATCAGACCACCCAATTTTTAGGTGAGCAAAAGTATTGGAACAGAGAGTATTTAAGTAAATGAAAGCAAATGACACTTAATATTTGGTAGCATATCTCTTGCTTGCAATAACCGCATCAAGCCTGTGACCCATTGACATCACCGAACTGTTGCATTCTTCTTTTGTGATGCTTTTCCAGGCTTTTACTGCAGCCTCTTTCAGTTGTTGTTTGTTTTGGGGGGTTTTCCCCTTCAATCTCCTCTTCAGGAGGTGAAATGCATGCTCAATTGGGTTAAGGTCTGGTGATTGACTTGGCCAGTCTAAAACCTTCCACTTTTTCTCCCTAATTAAATCCTTTGTTCTGTTGGCAGTGTGTTTTGGGTCATTGGCATGATGAAGTTCCTCCCAATTAGTTTGGACGCATTTCTCCGTAAGTTGGCAGACAGAATGTTTTTGTAGACTTCTGAATTCATCCTGCTGCTACCATCATGAGTTACATCATCAATAAAGATTAGTGAGCCCACTCCAGAAGCAGCCATGCAAGCCCAAGCCATGACACTTCCTCCACCTTGCTTCACAGATTAACTTATATGTTTTGGATCATGATCAGATCCCTTCTTTCTCCACACTTTGGCCTTTCCATCACTTTGGTAGAGGTTAATCTTGGTCTCATCAGTCCATAAAACTTTGTTCCAGAACTTTTGTGGCTCATCTCTGTACTTTTTGCAAATTGTAATCTCGTCTTCCGATTCTTACTACTGATGAGTGGTTTGCATCTTGTGGTATAGCCTCTATATTGCTGCTCTCTAAGTCTTCTTCGAACGGTTGATTGAGATACCTTCACCCCTGTCCTGTGGAGATTGTTTGTGATGTCACTGACTGATGTTTTGAGGTTTTTCTTCACAGCTTTCACAATGTTTCTGTCATCAACTGCTGTTGTTTTCCTTGGTCGACCTGTTCGATCTGTTGCTCAGAACGCCAGCGGTTTCTTTCTTTTTCAGGACATTCCAGGTTGTCGTACAAGCTATCCCCAATGCTTGTGCAATGGCTCTGATCGATTTCCCCTCTTTTCTAAGCTTGCTTTTCTCCCAAAGACAGCTCTCTGGTCTTCATGTTAGTTTATCTTTCATAACACAAAAATACCAGGAAATAAAAGCTGAAATTCGGATCTGTCATCTCATGTACATCTTTTGACCTCGCACTCAATTGTCTTCAGTGTATAGCAAAAACAAAGGAACTGACCTTGCTGTTCCAATACTTTTGGAGGGGACTGTATGTATATTTGTGCTTCAACCTTTTTGGCCACTGCTTTTAACTATAATGGGAGCCTGGTTAAAAACAAAGCCAGAATAATGATAGTGATGACTCCATGAAATGATTGAAATAAAAAATTATGCAGCTTCGTTAGGACTTTTTTCTTCAGCAAACAAAAAGGGTGACAACAAAAGCCCAGAATCCAGGTTGTGAACCCAGAGGTGCTCATCACCGAATGATTGTGAGTCAAGCCTGACATCTAGTGGTGCTTTTAGTGAAATGCAGCAGAGCAAAGCGCAGCGGTGGTTATGTCTACAACGACAAAGCAGTGGTTCAGTCTCGGCAAAGAGCCTCTCTGTCTTCCCATTGGTTCTCTGTTGCTCTCTGTCTTCTCATTGGCTCTAATATTTTTGTGCGTGTGATCTCGTTTTTTTAAACATATAAATGTGGAAGTTAGAAACATAATTCGCAGATAAGGAAAGAGTCCAATCTGAGTATGTTTGATAAACACAGAATGACTTTTCTTGAGTGGCTCAGATACTGAAAGCACTCACTCCAAGAGCAAGATGACCCACTGTGAGTCTGACAGGACAACCAGGCTTCCTTTAACCACTTTTGGAGCCACTTTCTTAAACGGTTATTAAGCCAAAAGATGAAGATGGACATTTACTTTTTTCCAAATTAAAAAGAAGAAATAATTATCACATCATATAAGCCAAATTATTCTTTTTCTCTGCGTGTCCGTGTGGCCACTGGTTATGGAATTGCGGCTGTGAGGTGCACGTTCAGTGAGGTGAAAGTTCAGGCCCCAGGTGCTTCAACATCTCTCCTTTTATGGAGAAACCTGACCTGAATGTCCTCAGATAACATCCAGCTGAGTTGATGAAAAATGTGTGAAATGTAATCGGTATTAAAGAGCCAGAATAAACACCACTCACTAGTCTAGAAAATACTGTAAAACATGTTTATCAAGTTCTGACGTCATAAAAGCCTGTTCATACACAAGATCTGTAGTAAGAACTGGACCCCCTTCCCCCAATGAACAGCCACACACCATGAGTAGATTTGCTCATGACAGAGATTTATTATTGAAGCTGTACTGATTCTCATACTCAGTGAGTTTGGACAGACGCCAGAGGGGGTCAGTTAAATGTTGCAGAGGATTAAAGGCACTGATGTCTGGGAGGATGCAGAAACAGATCAGCCAATCGGGAGCCAGAAAGGGGCTGGCTAGCACCTCCTGTTTGGTTTTTATGCCATAGATAGGCCATTGAGTAAGACGTCTCCATAGAACCATATGGAATCATATTGTTTGTCACCCAGACGGTTGGGGAACTCCAACACATCGCCATTGTGTATATTAATACTAAATCTGTCATAAGCCAAGGTAATGGTCACCTGGAAGAGAGAAGGAGAGATCATAGGAAAGTTAAAATGAGGCTGGGGAGAGAAGCAGGAGAGTTAAGTTACCAAAGAAGAAACAGTCCAGGTCACACAGAACTCACTACAGCTGCAGTGAAAAACAATTAAATAAGCCCATGAGTGATCTAAGTATAAATATCTAAATCTATATGCCGCAGCTCTTGATTTTAATTTATTGTATGTATGTTTATTTCCATAGCTGTAAGGACTTATTTTACATAATTGGTCTTGAATAAAGATCATAATGTAGTAAGAGATTAAGTAGTATATGAGTTGAATGATTTAACACTGAATAATTTGACTGGAATATTTCTCATGAAGCTCTGCTATGTGGGTACATTATTTCTGCCCTCCCCCCTTCAAGGGTCTATATCTCTAACATGCAGGGTTGTGAAGGGCAGTTTTCCTGAGAATGGAGGCTAACGATTTCTGGGTGAAGTGTCTCATCACATCGTATTATGCAAGTGCTTTTACTTTAGCAGTTGCAGCAGGGTGGGCACCATGGTATTTCAGACGGGTGGGTATTTAAGATTTGGAGGCCTATTCCCTTACCTTTGCAAATGTTATTTACATTAATATTTAAATAATGTATGAACAAGACATTGAAGAACTCTGTACATATTAAAATAGTTTAGATCACCAACCGGGGCTGGCGGAATATCTTATAACAATCTAAGATATGGGGGGTGGGGGGGGGGGGGGGGGGGAGCAGTGCCCCCCTATGATGCTGATACCAAATTGCAGGCTTATCGATTGAACACAGGTACAGAGGACTAGACAACGTCTCCTATCAGCGCCTTAAACTCAATGTCTCCCTGTCCGAGGCCTCACCTTAAACTGCTGCCCCCAATCGAAAGGGAAGTTCCAGTCTTTCACTCCGTTTTGCCACTGCCCATCCTTCCTGGTGTTCAGGACGATTACTCGTTGGTCACCGGCATAGCTGAAGCGTACGTCAAAGTGCAGCGCAACGTTATCTTTGGAATGGCCCACATTGATCGAGAAACTGGGTGAGAAAGAGAGACACACAAGGGATGGATGATCATGGATGGAGGACGGAGTGTGGCACAGTCGGTAAGGAACTGGGCTTGTAACCGAAAGGTCGCAGGTTCGATTCCCGGGTAAGGACACTGCCGTTGTACCCTTGAGCAAGGTACTTAACCTGCACTGCTTCAGTATATATCCAGCTGTATAAATGGATACAATGTAAAGTGCTATGTAAAAAGTTGTGTAAGTCGCTCTGGATAAGAGTGTCTGCTAAATGCCTGTAATGTAATGTAATGGATGAAGACGGAAGAGATTCAGCAAGAGCGTGAATAGTGCTAATAAGGACATAGGTGTAAATGACTCACCGATCGCACCCGTGTTTGGGGACTCCTCTGACCTGCAGTTGCATTCCTGCCTTGAAGGGCACAATTTTCAACTCCTCATTCTGTTTAAAACAGGAAAATTGAAAAATGTAAATGTATCTTTTTCACTTCTCTTAGGCAATAAGACATTAGAAAGTCAACAATATCACAGTTTAATCCGCAGGGAGGCAGAACTGTGTGATGAATCTCCTGCATGTCAGACAGAGCTGGGGATAGCTAGACACAGGGACACAAGGTTTCTTGATTAAATAACTACTAAACAACAGACTTAACTGCTAACTACTTAACTGCATCTACTGTGCAAGTATCCTCTTTCTTTATGTCACATTAAGATTATTTCACTGATAAGATTTGACTTGGATTTACTGAAATCAAACTAATTACTCATCTGTTGCAGCATTTACAGTGTCTATTTTTCAGCTTTTAGAAAAATCCAAAATGCTCCACACTTACGCTCATCTTGGTGGTTTAGTTGCTGATTCTTCACTGGGGTGTGGCTCTGAATTCAATACAGTGTGTAAAATGTAAGGCGTGATTCCTGTATTTATACGCTTCTGGGGCGATTGGGGGGGGGGGGGGGGGGTTAGGAATCTGGGTCAAAATAGCAACAAATACAAAATGAAAGTAACTTATACAGTTTCGCTTTCAGCTGTGGCATGCTCGGGGTCTCTCTCTCTCTGTCCTCAGATAACATCCAGCTGAGTTGATGAAAAATGTGTGAAATGTAATCGGCATTAAAGAGCCACTATAAACACCACTAACTAGCATAGAATATATTGTAAAACATGTTCATCAAGTTGACTGGAGGGTGAATTTGTGATCCTTAAAGTATGTTCATGCTCAAGATCTGTAGTAAGAACTGGACCCCCCTTCCCCAGAGAACAGTGTCACATGCCGTGACTACCCTGGAAGGGACAGAAGAGCTGGTCAAGGGGAGATGCAGAAATTCCAGATTTCTCCGGCGTTTTATTTTGGTCACAAGGGAGAGAGAGCAATTGGAAAAAACAAACAAAAAAACATTCGCCCTCACCCTCACAGTGCAGTCAGAATGAGTGCATTATCATAGGAGGGCACTGGAACTGCACTATAGATTTTACTGTGGACAGGACCAGCGAGGAGCCTCATTTACAGTCGTCCTCCTGCCTCTCTAGCCTGGTCACATGGTTTGATCTAGCTGATGCATGGAGACTTAAGCACCCTACCACAAGGCAATATACCTGGGTGAGGATAGCTGATGGTAGAGTTAGTGCAGCCAGGCTTGATAGGATCTATATCTCTCAAAATTTTATTTCAAGACTATTTAAGAGTTTTATCTACCCTGTTACTTTTACTGACCATCATCTTGTAACAGTGGATATCTGTCTGTCCCAGACTGTGAAGGCTACATCATATTGGCATTTTAACAACAAGCTACTACAAGATAGGGCCTTTTGTGAAAAATTTGAATTTCTTTGGGAGTGCTGGAGAAGAAGAAAAGGGGAATTTGTTTCACTAGGTCTATGGTGGGAGGTGGGGAAAGCTCAAATTAGAATTTTTTGTCAACAATACACATCACATTCTACAGCAATTATTAAAGGAGCAGTGCAGGGCCTTGAACAGGACATTAAGAATATGGAGAGTTGCTTGATTGAGGAAGATAATTCTGGTAGGAGGGACCTTTTGCAACAGAAACGACAGGAGTTGAGTACCTTGTTGCAAGAAAGAGTAAAGGGAGCATTAGTGAGAGCCCGGGTCACAAACATAAAAGACATGGACGCCCCTAGTTCTTTCTTTTTTAACTTAGAGGACTGGACAAAGTCTCCTTTCAGCACGTCCAACTCAGTGTCTCCCTGTCCGAGGCCTCACCTCAAACTCCTTCCCCCACTGGAAAGGGAAGTCTTTTTCTATCACTGGGTTTTGCCAGCCCCCATCCTTACAGGAGTCCAGGACGATGACTTGATGTTCACCAAGATAGTCGAAGCGCGGGTTAAAGTGCAGCGCAATGTTTTCTCTGGAAGAAGAAATGGTAGAATATTTTCCCAAGGTTGGCAGGTCTGTAATTTTCACTTGTCTGGTTGCTTGCATAACGACGAGTGGCTCACACAACTGGCCTATCTGGGTGATGTTTTTTCTCGGCTGAATGAACTGAATCTTGGATTGCAGGACCTCTCCACATCCATATTCAATGTGCGGGACAAAATTGAGGCCATGATTAAGAGGTTGGAGTTATGGTCTTGCTGCATTAATGAGGACAACACAGATGTTTTCTCATTGTTGCATGATTTTTTTGAGTGTAAACCAACTCAAGCTCACGGACAGTGTGAAATGCGATATAAAGACGCACCTCACTGAGCTGGCTGTGCAATTATGCAAGTACTTCCCCAAGACGGATGACACGGGTAACTGGATTCGTTGTCCATTCTCTGCTACTCCTCGCAGCTTACCAACTTCTGAACAAGAGAGCCTAATTGAAATTTCTACGAGTGGGGCTTTGAGAATTGAGTTTAATCAAAAGCTACTGCCAGATTTCTGGATAGCGTTGCGCTCAGAGTATCCTGCATTGGCAGGTCGCGCTGTTAAGACGTTAATGCCCTTTGCAACAACGTACCTATGCAAGAGTGGGTTTTCGGCCCTCACTAGCATGAAAACAAAATACAGACACAGGCTGTGTGTGGAAGACGATTTAAGACTAAAACTCTCTTATATACAGCCCAATAGTGCGGAGTTATGTGCGTCATGTCAAGCACACCCTTCTCATTAATCTGTGGTGAGTCATTCACAATGTGTGTGTGTTCTGATGTGCAAATAAAATGCTTGATATGTCAGAGGGGTTTAAAGGCTAAATCTTATATGCATCACAGAAATACTGTCTATACTGTGTTTGTGTATATATATGTAGTGCGCTGTCCCTGAAGCTACAGGTATGCAGCAGTAGGCTAAATGTCTGAGGGGGTACGGGACTGTAAAAAGTTTGGGAACCACTGCCCTATTTCAATTGCAAGCGTGTGGTCACTGAGCCTGTACTTGGTCAGGGTCTGTCTCTGCTTTGTAACTCTGACAGAGAAGAGATACTCTGCCTGTGTGTATTTTCTATTTAGGGCCCGATAACAATTCAGTTTATTTTGGGATTGTGATTCTTTGTTCCAAATGTCCAGATAGGAGTTTTTGATGTGTTTTATAATTTGTTTGACTCTAATGGGCTGTTGTGAAGCAGTGCTGATCTGAAGCTGGTTTGCATTAGTATGTGTTAATGTTAGTCTAGAGAGGTTCAGAACCAGCTGACTGAGGGGATACTTTCTTGGGCTGAGCTGGGTTTGGAGTGCCAAGAATTGTAAGGAGTTTGTTGGACTCATTTTTAGATGTTCAATAAAATTTAATGCCCTTTTTTGAATTTGAATGAGAGTCGGAAATCTGCCTAATTCAGACCTGCATGCATTGTTGGGGCATTTCTATGTACGTTTAGTATGTTTTTACAGAATTCTGCATGCAGGGTTTCAGCTGGATGTTTCTCCCGCTTGGTGTAGTCTTGCTGACTGAGTGGACCCCATATAGCATGATAGGCTGGATGACACAGTCAAAGATTTTTAACCAAATTCAAAACGGGAATGTTTATTTTATGGAATAATCTCCTTTTAATCGCATAAAAAGCCCTGTGGGCTTTTTCTTTTAATGCATTCACTGCTAGGCCAAAGCTCCCTGACACACTGATTTTTAGTCCTAGGTAATCAACGCTTAGTGTGTGTTCTAGAGCTGTGTTTCCTAGAGTAAAGAGGTATCTGCTTTCCTGAGATCTGGGCTTTTTTTGGAAGATCATAATCTTTGTCTTTTTCAAATTTACTGTCAGTGCCCAGTTCTGACAATATTGCTCCAACAGATCCAGGTTCTGCTGTAATCCTTGCTCAGTGGGTGACAGCAGGACCAGGTCATCTGCATAGAGCAAGAATTTAACTTCCGTGCTGTTTAGGGTGAGGCCTGGAGCTGAAGATTGTTCCAGTAACACAGCTAACTCAATGATGCAGATATTGAGCAATGTTGGACTCAAACTGCAGCCCTGCCTCACCCCACACCCCTTTGTGAAGAAATCAGTTCTTTTTTTGCCAAGTTTTATTCTCTCTCTCAGAGAGCTGGACACGGGGAGATGTGGAAATTCCGCATTTTATTTCGGTCACAAGAGAGAGAGCAATCGATAAAAACGAAAAAACCTTCACCCGTCACCCTCACGGTATCTAGGCAAAAACAACAAACTAAAACAACAAAGACAAAATAAAATTAACTTACACAGTTTCGCTTTCAGCTGCGGCGAACTCGGGCTCTCTCTCTCTCTCTCTCTCTCTCTCTCCCTCTCTCTCCCTCTCTCTCTCTCTCTCTCTCTCTCCCTCTCTCTCCCTCTCTCTCCCTCTCTCTCTCTCTCTCTCTCTCTCTCTCCCTCTCTCTCCCTCTCTCTCTCTCTCTCTCTCTCTCTCTCTCTGTTGCAGGGGATCCCCAGTCTCAGAAGCGTGGTCCTGGTATGTGTGCAAGAGCAGCTACGGCTTAATTAGAACAGAGTCTGTACAGCTCCAAGGTCCAAAATAGACCAGTTGTCATTTTCTGAAAATAAATGCTCTAAATGACAATATTTTTATTTGGAATTTGGGAGCCATGTTGTCAGTAGTTTATAGAATAAAACAAAAATGTTCATTTTACTGAAACACATACCTATAAATAGTAAAACCAGAGAAACTGATCATTTTGCAGTGGTCTCTTAATTTTTTCCAGAGCTGTATATTGTTACTGAACAAAGTGCGACAGAAATACTATGATTATACAGCTAAAACTGTAGCATTACTCAAAAGAAAGAAAGAAAAGAAAATAAATAACGAGAGAGAAAAAGGTTATCTAAAGGAGGTCAGGGGAGCTATGGTGCAGTCTGAAGAGGTCTGAACTGCCATGATGTTCTCAGAGAGGGACAGTCTGGTGTCCAGTGCCACTCTGAGAATCCTGACAAATGAAGAGGGTGACACTGTGGAGCCATCCAGGGTGATGGACAGGTCCAGCAGGGTAAAGGACAGATTCAGCAGGGTGAAGGACAGGTCCAGCAGGGTGAAGGACAGGTTCAGCAGGGTGAAGGACAGGTCCAGCAGGGTGATGGACAGGCCCAGCAGGGTGATGGACAGGTCCAGCAGGGTGAAGGACAGGTCCAGCAGGGTGATGGACAGGTCCAGCAGGGTGAAGGACAGGTTCAGCAGTGTGAAGGAGAGGTTCAGCAGTGTGAAGGAGAGGTCCAGCAGGGTGAAGGACAGGTCCAGCATGAGCGGGAGGACTTAGCATTTATAGGAGATTCTTGAACAGAGTCTCTCATGGAAGAATGGTGCTGTATCCCTCCTGAAGAACAGCAGATACAGGTAGACTCTGTATGAATACCTCTGTATTTATGTGTACACCTTTTTGGCCTCTTTGGCCACTGCTTTTAACTACAGAATGGGAGCCTGGTTAAAAACACAGCCAGAATAATGATAGTGATGATTCCATAAAATGATTGAAATAAAAAATGAGGCAGCTCTTCATTAGGACTGTTTTCTTCATCTGACAGGACAACCAGACTTCCTTTAACCACTTCTGAAACCACTTGCTATCTTAAGCAGTGACTGCGGTGCAAGATGAAGTCTACGACAAGGTGAATACTTTGCTTTTTTACTAAAATAATGCATTGTAAAACAGGCTTCTCTGAAATTAATCTCACCTGGATGAAGGACAAAGTTCATTAGAGGCAAAATGAATGAAGTTCCACTGACACAGATCTCATTTTTGGAGAGTGAATATTGATGGATTCCTTGCTAACCATTAACATTTCAGTTGACACATGTAAGCAAAGACAAAATCCAGCACATGCAACATGACTGTGATAGAGCCACAGTGGCAAAGCTGCCAGTCATGATTTCCAACAGTTCCCTGGACTGAGCCCCCAGCCCACCTGCCCCCCAGCCCCCCAACCCCCCAACCCCCAGCCCCCCCAGCCCCCCCAGCCCCCAAGCCCCCCAGCCCCCCAGTCCCCAGCCCCCACCCCCCAGTTCCCAGCCCCCCAGCCCCCCAGTCCCCAGCCCCCCCCAGTTTGATCAGCTGTCATTCCCATCCTGGCCCTCTGGGACCAGACCATAATTCTTTGTGGGTCAGTATCAGGGAACGTGCGTGCAGCTGATACTCAGCAGGCCAGCCTCCAGCCCCCCAGCCCCCCCAGCCCCCCCAGCCCCCCAGTCCCCAGCCCACCAGCCCCCAACCCCCCAGCCCCCGGCCCCCCAGTTTGATCAGCTGTCATTCCCATCCTGGCCCTCTGGGTCCAGTCCATCGTTCTTTGTGGGTCAGTAGCAGTGTATGCAGCTGATACTCGGCAGGTCACTTAATTTCAGCCCCAGAGCAGTCGTCGTTTTCTATATGACTCTTCATCACATCATATAAACCAAATCATTCTGATTCTGTGCATGTCCGTGTGGCCACTGGTTACTGAATTGCAGCTGTGAGCTGCACGTTCAGTGAGGTTCTCGTTCAGTGAGGTTCACGTTCAGTGAGCTGCACGTTCAGTGAGGTGAAAGTTCAGGTTCCAGGTCCCTCAACATCACTCCTTTTATGGAAAAACCTGACCTGAATGTCCTCAGATAACATCCAGCTGAGTTATTGAAGAATGTGTGAAATATAATCGGTATTAAAGATCCAGAATTAACACCATTAACTAGCCTAGAAAATACTGTAAAACATGTTTATCCTGTTCTGACTGAAGGGTGAATTTGAGACAGTCACATGCCGATGTTTCACCCCTGTGAGCGAGATACGGCAGTTCTGGGGTTGCACCGTCGTTTGCCTCTTGGAGAGAGGGAGAGAGAGCGCTCCCATACCAACACAAAATTTCATAAACACCTTCACCCTTCCCCCTCACGGGTTCTGAGCGAAATCAATAAACTAAAACAACAATAAAAACAATTACAAAGACAAAACAAAACTGAGCTTTTCAGCTGACCAGATCCAATAGCTTTTTTGAAGAAGGGAAAACTTGTGAAGTGAAACATGCTCTCTCAGTGTGTACTCCCAGTCGCGACCCCAAACTGTAGAGAGGAACACACTTTTAAGCACTTGGGCTGATTGGTTAACGCAGCCCAGGTGCATGTGCTCTCTCCACCAGCCAGCGGGGCTGAGACCAATCTGTTCCACTGGACCTAATGCTACAGTAACCCTTAAAGTGTGTTGATGCACACGATCTGTAGTAAGAACCCCCCCCCCCCCCCCTAAAAGAACAGCCATACGCATGAGTAAATTTGCTCATGACAGAGATTTATTATTGAAGCTGGAATGATTCTCACACTCAGTGAGTTTGGACAGACGCCAGAGGGGGTCTGTTAAATGTTGCAGAGAAGCACAAGATTAAAAGCGCTGATGTCTGGGAGAGAAAAAGTGCGGTCATAGCACAGCTGTAGGAAGGAAGCAGGAAGCAGAAGCAGAAGCAGATCAGCAAATCAGGAGCCAGAAAGGGGCTGGCTAATCTCCTGATTTATTTCACATATATTCCATTGATTGTGACTTCTCCATCAATCAAAATACAATCATATTGTTTGCCAGCCAGACGGTTGGGGAACAGCAACACATGGCCATCATGTAGATTTATGTAAAATTTGTCATCAGCGAAGATAATGGTCACCTGGAAGAGAGAAGGAGAGATCATAGGAACAGTTAAAAGGGGGCTGGGGAGAGAAGCAGGAGAGTTAAGTTACCAAAGAAGAAAGTTAACACAGTCCAGTTCACTTAGAAGACAGTACAACTGCGGGCCTATTCACTTGACTTTGTAAGTGTTATTTACATCACATGAATGCAATATGGAATAACTCAATATGTAATGTACACATCAAAATTTTTTAAATTACCAACCAGGGGTGATTGCAAGGTGCATTACCCCTCAGTGCCCCCCTATGATTCTGACACCAAATTGCAGGCTGATCGGTTGAACACAGGTACAGAGGACTGGACAAAGTCTCCTTTCAGCACCTCTAACTCGGTGTCTACCTGTCTGAAGCCTCACCTCAAACTCCTTCCCCTGCTGGAAAGGGAAGTTTCTCTCTTTCACTTCTTCTTGCCAGTGCCCATCCTTCCTGGTGTTCAGGACGATGACTCGTTGGTCAGCGCCACAGTTGAAGCGCGGGTTAAAGTGCAGTGCAATGTTATCTTTTGAGCCGCACACATTGATTGCGAAACTGGGAGAGGAAGAGAGACACACAAGGGATGCATGATGGATGATCAAGGATGAAGATGGTAGACATTTAGAAAGAGCATGAATAGTGCTAATAGAGACAGAGGTGTAAATGGCTCACCCAGCAGCATTGGGTTTGGGGACTCCTGTGACCTTCAGTTCCATTCCTGGCTTGAAGCATATGTTTTTCAGCTCTGCATCCTGTTTAAAACAGGAGGAAAAATTTAGGAAAATTCATGGTCAAAACATAACACATTTTTCTTGTGATTATGTGCTGTGAAGACGTGCAAATTTATGTGCATTCCACACTGACTCTTTCATCCTTTTAGGCAATAAGACAAGGCAAGAAAGTCAACAATCCCATAGTTTAATCAGCAGGGAGGAAGAACTGTGTAAGGAATCTCCTGCATGTCAGACAGAGCTGGGGCTAGCAACACACTGAGACACAGGGACTCAGCGACTGATTAACTATCAAACAATTAACTGAATAACCTCTCTCTTAACTGCATCTATTTTGTAAATCGAGGGCTTAGAACCAGAGAGGCGTAAGTGACATTTGACAAACTTTACAGGAGAGCCAAAACAAAAAATGACCATACTTTGTCCTGACTGTGTTCATTAAGATTCATCTTCCACATTAAAACTGCATACATATTTGGATGAAAATACACTTAATGAACAACAGTATGAAATTTATTGAAGATTTTTTAAATATATTTTTTATTAAATGTGGAAAAAAGTCACATACGCCTTTTTGGAACCAACATGTTTTCTCATATAAAATATAAAAAACCGGCATATGTGATAAAACAATGAACAAGGCCATACATTAATGAGTTTATAAAAAACAGTAATTTATTGTGATAATACAAAATGATGTTTACACTATAATGTGTATGTAATAAAGGTATGTTTATCTCTGTATCCATAAATGTTTTTAATGCATTTTGGAAAACAGCAACAGTTTCTTTGATCAATTCATGGGACACGAATAAACTGCCAAGCAGTCCTCTGGATCTGGCTCCCTCCTACCTACTTCACATTAGAGCTGCAGCAAGAGAGGGAAACACAGCAACTACACAAACACACACACACACACACACACACATCTGTACATGTACAGTACACACATACTCACTATATTATATTAATGAATTAACAGTAATTAATTTAGCTGAAACATTAATCCTGGCCAAACAACCGATTAACAATTAAAAATACAGAACATTGGGGATGTGAAATATATAACAATAAAACAATAACAATATATTTCATACGGATCATGTAAGTCTTTACGTGGATTTCTTTCATGAGATACTAGCTTACTCTGACTGACTGACTTGCAAAGACTTGTAGAAGTCCACACATGAGTGAAGGATACTCCCATTTGTGCAAAGCATGAGTAAGTCTTTCTTTTTCTCGACACTGACCCCCAGGAGGACTTGTGTGCATCTTCTTTGGCTCAATTGCATGGGACCCTCTGGTCTCCTGCTTTGCAACTTCAAGCATTCTAAATCCTGGGTCAGAAAGTTCGTATTTAAACCAAATCACTTTGGGATCCTCTTTGACATAGCGAAGCCATTTGATTTTCTGCCAACTGTATCTCTGGTCCTGTTTCTGACTGATTAAAAATGCCGCTGCCCGACTCATTACATTACATTACATTCATTTGGCAGACGCTTTTATCCAAAGCGACGTACAAGAAGTGCATTTTCATGATCGTAGACAACTGCTGAACACGGGTTCAGTAAGGTACAATTACTTATTTTGTACAGCTATTTCTAGCTGAGAACAATGAACACTATCCTGGTCTAACATCTGCAAAGCCAAACTAGGCAGAAGATTAAGCTAGAGTATTAGGACAAATACAATTTACCAAGAAGTGCAGGGATGGGGCAACATGTAACAAGTGACAAGGAAAAAAGGGTATTTTTTTTTTTTTTTTTTTTTTTTAATATATATACACAGCATGGTGGTGGTTATTCTAGGTATAGTCTGAAGAGATGAGTCTTCAGGCCACGGCGGAAGATGGATAGTGAGGGGGAGGTTCGGAGAGGGACGGGGAGTTCGTTCCACCACTGGGGAGCTAGGGTGGAGAAGCTCTGTGATCCCTTTGGGCGGGTGGGAGGGGTTACAAGACGCCCTGCTGCTGCAGAGCGGAGTGGTCGAGCAGGCACATAGAATTGAGTCATGTCCTGCAAGTAGATGGGGGCTGTCCTGTTGGCGGCAGTGTAGGCAAGGGTCAGGGCTTTGAATCGGATCCTGGCAGCGACCGGTAGCCAGTGAAGTGATCGCAGCAGAGGAGTGACGTGGGAGAATTTGGGGAGGTTGTAGATGAGCCGGGCAGCGGCATTCTGGATCATCTGTAGTGGCTGTATGGCACAAGCTGGCAGGTTTGCAAGGAGAGAGTTGCAGTAATCAAGGCGAGAGGTCACCGTAGCCTGGACGAGCAGCTGGGTGGAGTGCGTCGTCAGGTATGGTCGAATCCTCCTGATGTTGTATAGGAGGAATCTGCAGGACCTTGATGTTGCCTTGATGTGCTCCTTGAGGTCCAGTTGGTCATCCAGGACCACCCCCAAGCTCTTGGCAGAGTGAGAGGCAGTCACTGTGGTGCCATCAACCGTGATTGAGAGTTCACGAAGCAAGGAGGTCTTGTGCGGGAAGAAGAGCAGCTCAGTTTTGTTGAGGTTGAGCTTCAGATGGTGGCTGGCCATCCAGGTGGAGATGTCAGCCAGGCAGGAAGAGATCTTATCATTGACCAGTGTGGCCGAGGGGGGGAAAGAAAAGAAGAGTTGTGTGTCATCTGCATAACAATGATAGGAAAAACCATGTGAATTAATGACTGAACCAAGAGATCTGGTGTATAAGGAGAACAGCAGAGGACCCAGTACAGATCCCTGCGGCACTCCCGTAACAAGTGGATGAGAAGCAGAGGCAGACCCCTTCCAGGTGACCTGGTAGGTCCTATCTGCAAGATAGGAAGCGAACCAAGACAGGGCAGTCCCGGCAATTCCCATCCCAGCCAAGGTGGAGAGGAGTATTTTATGGTTGACCGTGTCAAAAGCTGCAGACAGGTCAAGAAGGATCAGGACAGAGGAAAGGCGTGAGGCTCTTGCAGTGGCAAGTGCCTCCGTCACAGCTAGGAGTGCAGTCTCTGTTGAGTGCCCAGATCGGAAGCCAGACTGGAGAGGGTCTAGCAGGTTGTTCTGATGGAGAAAAGAGGTTAATTGTTTAAGAACTGCTCATTCGAGGGTTTTGGACAGAAAGGGTAGAAGGGATACGGGTCGATAATTTGCTACATCGGAGGGGTCTAAGGTGGGTTTTTTGAGTAGTGGGGTAACACGAGCCGTCTTAAAAACAGAGGGAACATGACCAGAGGAGAGAGAGGAATTAATAATGGAAGACAGATAGGGAAGGAGCTCGCTGGAGATAGATTGGAGAACTTTAGATGGGACTCATCTACAACCTTCCCAAATTCTCCCACGTCACTCCTCTGCTGCAGTCACTCCACTGGCTACCGGTCGCTGCCAGGATCCGGTTCAAAGCCCTGACCCTTGCCTACACTGCAGCCAACAGGACAGCCCCCATCTACTTGCAGGACATGACTCGATTCTATGTGCCTGCTCGACCACTCCGCTCTGCGGCAGCAGGGCGCCTTGTAACCCGTCCCACCCGCCCAAAGGGATCACAGAGCTTCTCCACCCTAGCTCCCCAGTGGTGGAACGAACTCCCCGTCCCTCTCCGAACCTCCCCCTCACTACCCATCTTCCGCCGTGGCCTGAAGACTCCTCTCTTCAGACTATACCTAGACTAACCACCACCACGCTGTATATTTCACTCTAAACACCCCCCCCCCCCCCCCCCCCCCCCTTTCATGACACTTGTTACATGTTACCCCATCCCAGCACTTTTTGGTAATTTGTATTTGTCCTAATACTGTAGCTTATTCTTCTGCCTAGTTGGCTTTGCAGAGGTTAGGTCTGAATAGTGTTCACTGTGTAAACTAAACTGTGTTCTTGGCTAGAAATAGCTGTACAAAATAAGTATGGTATCTTACTGAACCTGTGTTTAGTAGTTGTCTATGACGATGAAATTCACATTTGTACGTCGCTTTGGACAAAAGCGTCTGCCAAATAAATGTAATGTAATGTAAAAAATGAGGCAGCTCTTCGTTAGGACTGTTTTCTTCATGAAACAAAACGGGTGACAACAAAAGCCCACAGCCCAGGTTGTGAACTCAGAGGTGCATTTTCACTCAAGGCTGACATCTAGTGGTGCTTTTAGTGAAATGCAGCAGAGCAAAGAGCAGTGGTGGTGATGTCTACAACCACAAAGCAAAGAAAGATAAAGAATTATTTATTTATGAATTAATATATTTTCCAGAGAGTATATGTGATAAACCTAAAATGACTTCTCTTGAGTGGCTCAGATAATGGAAGAAAACTCACTCCAAGAACAAGGTGACCCGTCCCACTGTGAGTCTGACAGGACAACCAGGCTTCCTTTAACCCCTTTTGGAGCCACTTTCTTAAACTGTTATTAAGCCAAAAGAAGAAGATGGACATTAACTTTTTTCCAAATTAAAAAGAAGAAATAATTATTATCACATCATATAAGCCAAATTACTCCTTTTCTGTGCATGTCCATGTGGCCACTAGTTAGGGAATTGCAGTTGTGAGCTGCACGTTCAGTGAGGTGAAAGTTCAGGCCCCAGGTGCTTCAACATCTCTCCTTTTATGGAGAAGCCTGACCTGAATGTCCTCAGATAACATCCAGCTGAGTTGATGAAAAATGTATGTAACACAATCGGCATTAAAGAGCCATTATAAACACCACTAACTAGCATGGAATACATTGTAAAACATGTTTATCAAGTTGACTGAAGGGTAGATTTGTGACCCTTAAAGTATGTTCATACACAAGATCTCTAGTAAGAACTGGACCCCCTTCCCCCAATGAACAGCCACACACCATGAGTAGATTTGCTCATGTCAGAGATTTATTATTGAAGCTGGAATGATTCTCATGCTCAGTGAGTTTGGACAGACGCCAGAGGGGGTCAGTTAAATGTTGCAGAGAAGCACAAGATTAAAGGCACTGATGTCTGGGAGGGACAAAGTGCAGTCATAGCACAGCTGTAGGAAGGAAGCAGGAAACAGAAGCAGATCAGCCAATCGGGAGCCAGAAAGGGGCTGGCTAGCACCTCCTGATTATTTGATATCTATGCCACTGACTGTGGCTTGTTCAATCAAAATGTAATCATATTGTTTGTCACCCAGACGGTTGGGGAACTGCACCACATGGCCATTATGTTGATTAATGTAAAATTTGTCATCGGCGAAGATAATAGTCACCTGGAAGAGAGAGGGAGAGATCATAGTAACAGTTAAAATGAGGCTGGGGAGAGTAGCAGGAGAGTTAAGTTACCAAAGAAGAAACAGTCCAGGTCACACAGAACTCACTACAACTGCAGTATAAAACAATTAAATAAGCCCATGAGTGATCTAAGTATAAATATCTAAATCTATATGATGCAGCTCTTGATTTAAATTTATTGTATGTATGTTTATTTCCATAGCTGTAAGGACTTATTTTACATAATTAGTTTTGAATAAAGAACATAATGTAGTAAGAGATTAAGTAGTATATGAGTTGAATGATTTAACACTGAATAATTTGTGGTAAATGGTAAATGGACTGCATTTATAT
Source organism: Anguilla anguilla (assembly GCF_013347855.1). Lineage (NCBI taxonomy): Eukaryota > Metazoa > Chordata > Actinopteri > Anguilliformes > Anguillidae > Anguilla > Anguilla anguilla. The sequence continues at coordinate 1,202,526 of NC_049208.1, read as the reverse complement.
AGCGCTTTTATCCAAAGCGCTTTACAATTGATGCCTCTCATTCGCCAGAGCAGTTAGGGGTTAGGTGTCTTGCTCAAGGACACTTCGACATGCCCTGGGCGGGGTGTGAACTGGCAACCCTCCGACTGCCAGACAATCGGTCTTACCTCCTGAGCTATGTCACCCCCTGGCTGGAATGTTTCTTATGAAGCTCTGCAGTGAGGGTACATTATTTCTGCCCTCCCCCCTTAAAGGGTCCATGTCTCTTACATGCAATGTCTTATGAATAAGACATTGAAGAACTCTGCACACATTAAAATAGCTTAGATCACCAACCGGGGGTGGAGTAATTTGTTATAACAATCTAAGATATGGGGGGGGGGGGGTGATGCTGATACCAAATTGCAGGCTGATCAGTTGAATACGGGTACAGAGGACTGGACAAAGTCTCCTTTCGGCACGTCCAACTCAGTGTCTCCCTGTCCGAGGCCTCACCTCAAACTCCTGCCCCTGCCGGAAAGGGAAGTGGTAGTCTCGCACTTCTTCATGCCAGTGCTCATCCTTCCTGGAGTTCAGAACGATGACGTGTTGTTCACCAGAATGGTTGAAGCGTGGTTCAAAGTGCAGTGCAATGTTTTCTCTGGAGTGACCCACTTTGATCATGAAACTGGGAGAGAAAGAAACACACATGGATGGATGATCATGGATGAAGATGGCAAGTGATTTAGCAAAAGCATTAACAGTTGGCACCAATGACTCACCGACCAACATCGGGTTTGGGGATTCCTGTGACCTTCAGTTCCATTCCTGGCTTGAAGGATATGTTTTTCAACTCGACATCCTGTTTAAAACAGAAAACTTTTAACATGTAAATGTATCTGCATTCCACATACGGACTTTTTCACTTGTCTTGGACAGTAGACATTAGAAACCATCCCACAGTTTAATCAGCAGGGAGGCAGAACTGTGTAAGGAATCTCCTGCATGTTAGACAGAGCTGGGGCTAGCAACACACTGAGACACAGGGTTTCTTGATTAAATAACTACTGAACAACAGAATTACCTCTCTCTTAACTGCATCTACTGTGCAAGTATCATCTTCCTTTATGTCACATTAAGATTATTTCACTGATAAGATAAACTTGGATTTACTGAAACCAAACTAATTACTCATCAGCTGCAGCATTTGCAGTGTCTATTTTTCAGCTTTTAGAAAAACCCCAAATCCTCCACACTTACGCTCATCTTGGCGGTTCAGCTGCTGATTCTTCACTGGTGTGTGGCTCTGAATTCAATGCAGTGTAAAATGTAAGGCGTGATTCACGTATTTATGCACTTCTGAGGCCATTGGGGGGTTGGGCTTAGGAATCTGCGTCAAAATAGCAACAAATACAAAATGAAAGTAACTTATACAGTTTCGCTTTCAGCTCTCTCTCTCTCTCTCTCTCTCTCTCTCTCTCTCTCTCTCTCTCTCTCTCTCCCTCCCTCCCTCCCTCCCTCCCTCCCTCCCTCCCTCTCTCTCCCTCTCCCTCTCCCTCTCCCTCTCCCTCTCCCTCTCTCTGCTGCATGCTGGGAGTGGGTGTGGTGAGTGGATGTGTGAGTGAGAGTGGCTGGAGCACGATTGTCGGTGAGTTTTCCAAACTTTTCTTTTTTCGCACCGGTGAGGGGTTTTCAGGACTTGTACTGGTTATTTTTTTCTTTCTGGTACACTGTTACAATAAGCACTATTTATTAGTAGACAGGCAACGTTTTTTAAAGAGGGCGACCAGCTTTGCTGGTCGGTATGCCAACGTCCCTAGGTGGTGAGCGGCTCACTCGGAGAAATGGCATTAAAGCCGCCCCGAGTGTGCCGTGCTCGGTAGAAGAGTGCATATTAGCGATAGCGAAGGTGGTTGGACACGATTGTATTAAGTTCGCGTCAAGAATGAATAAAGGAATCGTTGTGTTCCTCGACAGCATTGACAAAGTTAATGCCGTAGTTGAACAAGGAATTGTTGTTAAGGAAACTTTTACCGTGGTGCTTCCTCTCGTCAACCCGGCGAGACGGATTACTTTGTCAAATATGCCGCCTCTGGTTACCAATGAAATGCTAACGCAAGCGTTGTCACGTCACGGTAAAATTGTTACCCCGATTAAGAAACTTTCCGGTGATTTTCAGTCCCCGCTTTTAAAGCACGTTATGTCTTTCAGAAGTCAAGTGCACATGATTTTAAACGATGATACGGATCATTTCTCAATGTCGTTTAATTTTAGGATTGACAATTTTGACTATACTGTGTATGCGACTTCTGATAGCTTGAGATGCTTTGTGTGCAACTGTGTAGGTAATTTAGCTAGATCCTGTCCGAACAGGGAGCCTGCTGCAGATGAGCCTGTTGGCCCGTCTTCTTCCGGGGCAGGGGAAGCGCAAACAAACTCAGATCAGGGGAGTAGTGATAATACTGATAGTGTTGTGTCTGAAACAATAGAAGGGGTTGTAGGAAAAGGGGGAGAGAAGGTAGCAGAGGAGGAAAATGAACAAGGGGCTTCTCAAGCAGATAGCATGGTTGGGGAGGAGGTGAATGAACAAGGGGCTTTTCAAGTAGATAGCATGGGTGGGGAGGAGGTGAATGAACAAGGGGCTTCTCAAGTAGATAGCATGGCTGGGGAGGAGGTAAATGAACAAGGGGCCGCGCAAGCAGATAGCATGGTTACAGCCATAGTTGAGGGTGGGGGGCCTGAGGAGGAAGAGAGTGAGAGTGTTTTCAAGATACCAACAGTTAAAAGGAAAAGTTCACGTACAGCAGGACGTATTGCAAAAACAAAAAAAGTAGACCAACAAACACCAGATGAGAGAGTGGAGAGACAGGATCTCACTTCTAGTGTTGCAGACTCTAGTGAGGACGAGTATTTTTCAGACTCCTCTACAGCTAGTGGGCTTGAGCAGCCTACAGGTGGCTACACGATTGAACAGATAATGAAGTTTCTGAAAACAACTAAGAATCAAAAGAACATTCAGATTAATGAACATTTTCCTGATCTGAGGCTATTTGTCAGATCTGTAAAGGCTCACATGAGCATCAAAGGGCAGGCAGCTTTTCCCAGTCCTGAGGTTTACAGAGTTTTAAAGTTTTTGCAAAAGGCAAAGGAACAAATCAAGCTAAATGATGATACTCAGACATAGGCAAACTCCCCCTTTTCTCTGTTCAGTATTTCTAATGCTGTTTTACTTGTTCTTTATCACTCTACCATACATGGCAGAGGCTAGGATAGCAACACTTAACCTGAATGGGGCGAGGGATGGTAGAAAGAGGGGAATTTTTTTCCAGTTATTAAAGCAAAAACACATTGATGTTACCTTTGCTCAAGAGACACACAGTGATACTGGTAATGAGGCTGACTGGAGGAAGGAGTGGGAGGGTGAGGTTTTTCTGAGCCATAAGAGCTCAAGTAGCTCAGGGGTGGCCATTTTGTTTTCAAGATCTTTCGCGCCACTCTCCTGTGTTGTAGAGGAGGTGGTTAGAGGTAGACTTCTGAAAGTGGTTGCAAAATTCGATCATTTCAACATAGCCTTTATTAATGCGTATGCCCCAACATATGGACCAGAGAGGGTGATTTTTCTGAATGTGCTTAATGAAATAATAGCTAAATGTAACACTGATGACTTGTTGTATGTTGCTGGAGATTTTAATTGTACAGCGCAGGACACATTGGATAGGAACCATACAGAACCACATGCACCTTCCAGCAGATTGATCTGTCAAATTATTGAGACACATGAGCTGTGTGATGTCTGGAGGCGTGTCCATGGACAGCATAGGCAGTACACCTGGACGCACACTAGAGGGAATTCAATCGCAATGGCTAGATTGGATAGGATATATGTGTTTGAGCATCAAGCTAGTGCAATAAAACAGTGTTGTATAACCCCGGTGGGTTTTTCTGATCACAGCTTAGTGACAGGGACTTTTTCCATCCAATCTTTTAAACCTGGGAGTGCTTACTGGCATTTTAACAATACACTCCTACAAGACTCTAATTTTAGGGAGGTTTTTGGTTTTTTTTGGGGTACATGGAAGAAGCAGAGACATACTTTCAACTCTTTGCAACAATGGTGGGATTGTGGTAAAATACGGATTAAACAGTTGTGTCTGCAATACACTTTAAATGTCACAAGAGACATCACCCAGTCCATGAAGGCGCTGGAGAGCGAAATAGAGGATCTCCAAACTTTGGTGGAGACCTCTGGAGGAAGAGAAACAATTGGTGTTCTCAAAGCCAAAAAAAACGTCTTTGGTTGACCTGCTGGGCATACGGGCTCAGGGAGCACTGGTGCGGTCAAGGTTCCAGGATGTAGCTGAGATGGATGCCCCATCAAAGTTTTTCTTTGGCTTAGAGAAGAAAAGTGGTCAGAGTCGGTTAATTCACTGTCTGAAATCAGTCACAGGTCAGGAGCTCACAGAGCTTACTGCAATCCGACGGAGGGCAGTGGAGTTTTTTTCAGAGCTTTACATGAGTGAATACAGAGAGGAGGCAGAGATAGCAAATGCTTTCTACGATGGGCTTCCAACCGTTCATGCCAGTGGGGATCTAGGGGGGGTTCTATCTAAGCAGGAACTATACACAGCACTTCAGGGCATGGCGAGTGGGAAGGCCCCTGGAATTGATGGGCTGCCAGTAGAATTTTATAAGGGCTTCTGGCAGGTGGTAGGTGAAGACTTGCTATCCGTGCTCAATGACAGTCTGGCTGGAGGGTCACTGCCGTTGAGCTGCAGGAGGGCGGTTGTGACCTTGCTGCCAAAAAAGGGTGACCCTAAGGAGGTGAAGAACTGGCGGCCCGTGGCATTGCTCTGTACCGATTACAAACTCCTCTCCAAGGCTCTGGCTAACCGACTGAAGGAAGTGATTGGGCAGGTTATTGGTGCTGACCAAACCTACTGTGTGCCTGGCAGGACGATAACTGATAATGTAGCCTTAGTTCGGGATGTTTTGGCCCTCTCAGGACAATTGGGGATTGACACGTCTCATTTTCTTAGACTAAGAGAAGGCTTTTGACCGGGTGGAACACCAGTACCTTTGGAAGAACCTTGAGGCCTTCCAGTTCAACCATGGTTTTATTGCAAAGGTTAGGGTGTTGTATCAGAACATTGAGAGTGTGTTGAAGGTAAACGGTGGCTTGAGTGCCCCTTTTAAGGTATGTAGGGGTATACGACAGGGGTGCGCACTGAGTGGAATGCTCTACTCGCTGGCCATTGAGCCACTTTTGCACAGGATAAGGACTGCAATTACAGGTTTTAAAATTCCAGGTTGCCCAGCTTTTGTAAAATTGTCAGCTTACGCAGATGATCTTGCTGTTATGATCTCTGGTCAAAAAGATGTGGATGTGTTAACTACCTTGGTTAATGATTTTAAGGTGTTATCATCTGCAAAGATCAATTGGAGCAAGAGTGAGGCGCTGTTAGTGGGAGGCTGGAGGGGTGGGCAGCCTACGCTGCCAGGGGAGCTGCAGTGGACACGTGGGGGCATTAAGTATCTGGGTATTTTTTTGGGAGATGACATGGTAAATAAAAATTGGGAAGGTGTATTAGAAATGGTGGAGGGCCGTCTGAGGAAGTGGAAATGGCTGCTACCAAAAATGTCATATCGGGGAAGGACACTGGTGATCAACAATCTGGTGGCATCTGCATTGTGGCATCGCCTAGCATGTGTGGACCCCCCGTCAGGGCTACTGGCGAAGGTTCAGTCAGTGCTGGTGAACTTTTTTTGGGACCAACTACACTGGGTTCCACAGAATGTACTGTATATGCCCAAGGAAGAAGGGGGCCAAGGGCTGGTGCACCTGGGAAGCAGGGGGGCTGCTTTCCGGTTGCAGTTCATACAGAGGCTGCTCTATGGCCCAGCGAACTTAGTCTGGAGGCCCCTAGCCTGTGCAATCCTTCAGCGGGCAGGTGGGCTGGGTCTTGATGCAGCAATTTTTCTTATGGATTACAAAGGTCCTACACTGAGTGGATTACCTGTGTTTTACAATGGCCTGCTGCGTGCATGGGGTTTCCTGAAACGTTGCTGTGCGGGGTCCGCCACATCGACTTTCTGGCTCCTGGAGGAGCCGTTGGTGTATGGGTCCCAGCTGGATGTGTGCTGTGAGGCCCTTCCTCAGCTAACTGAACTGCTATGTGCTTCCAAGACTGTTAAGTTACGGCATGCTGTGGGCACGGCTGGCCGGGAGTTGGACCAGGTGGGGGATTTTGGCACTCGCCTTCGGGTGCGGTCGGTGCGGTATACCTCCAAGGTGCTGCTGGGTTGGAGGCAGGCCTTAACTGACATGGAACGGCAACTGCTCAGACTGTGGACCTAACCTAGGCCAGCATAACGCAGGAGATCCGTTTCCTAGGCTCCTGGTGTCCCCCAGGTTCTCTGATTCTGCACATCAAGGTCCCCTGTTAGAACATCGGAGTATGGACAATGTGGCCCTGGACGTGGCACACGGAAAAACTCTGTACAACATGGTTGTGAAAGTGGTGAATGAAAAGAAGCTGATTTCTCTCACAGACACACCATGGAGGTCTTACTTGGGGTTAATGGCAGAAGAAAAGCCACAGTGGCGGGCGTTATACAAACCACCGTTGCCCAAGAGGGTTGGAGATTTACAGTGGAGGGTGCTGCATGGGATAATTGCAGTGAATAGTTTTATTTCTGTAATAAACCCGGCGGTTTCCCACCACTGTCCTTTCTGTAATGAGAGGGAAACTGTTTTTCACTGTTTTTCGGTATGTGTGAGACTTCGGCCTCTGTTCGCCTTCTTGGGTCGACTGTTTAGGTCAATGGGGGAAACTTTTTCAAAAAAGGTTTTTATCTTGGGTTTCCCATACAGTTGCAAACAGAGGGCGAAGTCTCAGCTCATTAACTTTGTTTTGGGGCAGGCAAAAATGGCGATTTACCTGAGCCGTAAAACCATGGTTGAACGGGGGGATGCACAAGATACGGTAGCTATGGTCAGGGGCATGATTAAGGCCAGAGTCATGGTAGAATTCAGGTACTACAAGGCCATGAGGACATTAGAAGTTTTTAAGAGTGTATGGGGCTATAGGGGAGCAGTATGCTCAGTGGTGGAAGGAGAGCTTCAGTTTGCGGAGGGCATTGGGTGACTGAATAGGGGCGGTTTTTATTTTCTATTTTTTTGTCTTTGGTTTTGTTCACTTTAGGGGTTTTTTATTTTTATTTATTTATTTTTATTTATTTATTTTTGTCGGTAATGTGTAAAAATTGGGTTTTGAAATCGCCAATACACTGAAAAATAAAGGATTGTTAAAAATTCAAAACTCTCTCTCTCTCTCTCTCTCTCTCTCTCTCTCTCTCTCTCTCTCTCTCTCTCTCTCTCTCTCTCTCTCTCTCTCTCTCTCTCTCTCTCTCTCTCTCTCTCTCTCTCTCTCTCTCTCTCTATGCTCTAAATGACAATATTTTTATTTGGAATTTGGGAGACATGTTGTCAGTAGTTTATAGAATAAAACAAAAATGTTCATTTTACTGAAACACATACCTCTAAATAGTAAAACCAGAGAAACTGATCATTTTGCAGTGGTCTCTTAATTTTTTCCAGAGCTGTATATTGTTACTGAACAAAGTGCGACAGAAATACTATGATTACACAGCTAAAACTATAGCATTACTCAAAAGAAAGAAAGAAAAGAAAGAACAAGAGAAAAAAGGTTATCTAAAGGAGGTCAGGGGAGCTATGGTGCAGTCTGAAGAGGTCTGAACTGCCATGATGTTCTCAGAGAGGGACAGTCTGGTGTCCAGTGCCACTCTGAGAATCCTGGCAGATGAAGAGGGTGACACTGTGGAGCCATCCAGGGTGAAGGACAGGTCCAGCAGGGTGATGGACAGGTCCAGCAGGGTGATGGACAGGTTCAGCAGGGTGAAGGACAATTCCAGCAGGGTGAAGGACAGGTCCAGCAGGGTGAAGGACAGGTCCAGCAGGAGCGGGAGGACTTAGCATTTATAGGAGATTCTTGAACAGTCTCTCATGGAAAAATGGTGCTATATCCCTCCTGAAGAACAGCAGATACAGGTAGACTCTGTATGAATACCTCTGTATTTACGTGTACACCTTTTTGGCCTCTTTGGCCACTGCTTTTAACTACAGAATGGGAGCCTGGTTAAAAACACAGCCAGAATAATGATAGTGATGATTCCATAAAATGATTGAAGGGTGACAACAAAAGCCCAGAATCCAGGTTGTGAACCCAGAGGTGCTCATCACTGAATGATTGTGAGTCAAGGCTGACATCTAGTGGTGCTTTTAGTGAATTGCAGTAGAGCAAAGCGCAGTGGTGGTGGTGTCAACCACAAAGCAACGGACCAATCTTGCCAAAGAGCCTCCCTGTCTTCCCATTGGCCCTAATGTCGGTGTGACCTCATTTTTTAAAACTGCAAATGTGTAAATTAGAAACATAATTTGTAGACGAGTCCAATCTGGTAAAGATATATTTATTTATGCATTGATATATTTTCCAGAGATTATGTGTGATAAACCCCAAATGACTTCTCTTGAGTGGCTCCGATACTGGAAGCTGTCACTTTAAAGACAAGATGCCCCACTGTGAATCTGACAGGAGAACCAGGCTTCCTTTAACCATTTTTGGAGCCACTTTCTTTAACTGTTTAGACAAAAGATGACAATGGACATTTACTTTTTTCCCAATTAAAAAGAAATAATTATAAACTTTATTTTTGACATAAAGAATATAATTTATTAAAACAATGCTGGATTTATGAAAAATACGGCATGTTTGTTCAGTAATAGATATTCATTTCAGTTTCATTACTGGCTGGCAGCACCTAGAAAGGACACTGCTCTGATTGGCTGAAATTTAAATTGCCATGTGGCTGATATACTGGCAGAATGGTTTTCCGACCAATACCAAATCCTCCTGTGGTGGCAAGCATAAAGTCTTTGCTGCTGATTGGACAACAAATTTAATTTTTAAAATGAATCACTTAAGCTGTGTATCAGAGTGTGTTTCCTTTAGTTCTTTATGTAAAACTATTGAAACATCTACTTAAAAATATCAATTATGCAATTAAATATTAACAGAAAGGGGGCCTCCTGACTGGTGGTTATATCACATTTACACCATTGATTGTGACTTCACCTTCGGTCCAAACGTAATCATATTTTTTGCCAGCCAAACGGTTGGGGAACTGCAACACATGGCCATCACGTAGATTAATGTAAAATTTGTCATCAGCGAAGGTAATGGTCACCTGGAAGAGAGAAGGAGAAATCATAAGAAAGATAAAGGGGAGCCGGAGGGAGAAGGTAGGAGAGTTAAATTACGGAATAAGAAAGTTAACACAGTCCATAGAACATAGAACACACTACGACTGCAGTGAAAAACAATTAAATAAGCTCATGAGGGATCTAAGAATAAATATCAAAATCTATATGATGCAGCTCTTGATCTTCATATTGTTATGTTATTTTGATTTATATCATATTTGACTGGAATATTTCTCATGAAGCTCTGCTATGAGGGTACATTATTTCTGCCCTCCCCCCTTCAAGGGTCTATATCTCTAACATGCAGGGTTGTGAAGGGCAGTTTTCCTCAGAATGGAGGCTAAAGATTTCTGGGTGAAGTGTCTCATCTTACCGTATTATGCAAGTGCTTTTGCTTTAGCAGTTGCAGCAGGCTCAGCACCAGGGTATTTCAGACGGGTGGGTATTTCAGGTTTAGGGGGCCGATTCATTTGACTTCACAAAGGTTATTTATGTCACACAAATGAGATAGGGAACAACTCAGCACATTTTGGGGGGGGGGGGGGGGGGGGGGGGTGACATCACTCCTCAGTGCCCCTCTGTGATGCTCATACCAAATTGCAGGCTGGTTGGTTGAATACAGGCACAGAGGACTGGACAAAGTCAGCACCTCCAACTCAGTGTCTCCCTGTAAGAGGCCTCACCTTAAACTCCTGCCCCCGCTGGAAAGGGAAGTTCCCGC